>NW_026850741.1:0-43280 GCF_030913465.1 Colletotrichum navitas
AGCCTTTTTTTTAGGAAGCTAATTAAACTTACCTTTTACTTTATTCTTTAACCTAGGAAGTTAAATTATCTTAGAGACAAGAATATAAGAAAAAAAAGCCTAATTAGGGCTAAAATACCTAAATAAATATATCTATTACTTTAGTATGCCTATCTATTACTTTAGTACACCTGTCTATTATTTTAGTACACTATTTATTATTTTATTATACTTATATATTATTATTTTAGTATACTTATCTATTATTTTAGTATATATCTATTACTTTAATATACTTATTATTACTTTTATACTTATCTATTACTTCTATATACTTATCTATAGTATCTATATTACTTATCTATTACTTCTATAACGCCTATCTTCTACTATCTAGGAACTATAATTACTAATATAATAGTTATCTCTTACTATTATTCTACTAACACCCTAGAATAGCTAGAATATCTTTCCCTAAGCCTAATTAAAGCTACTATACTAAGGAGATATTACTATTATTAGTAAAACATAAGCTCCTTTAGATAATATAAAGGACTATCTAAAGACTATAATTAATAGCCTAAACCTCTTAACACTATACTATATAGCCTTAGTAATATATCTATTACCTAATTAGATCTACTACACTAAGGAGATATCTATATTATTAGTAAGACATAAGCTCCTTTAGATAATATAAAGGACTATCTAAAGACTATAATTAATAGCCTAAACCTCTTAACACTATACTATATAGCCTTAATAATGCCCTCTTAGTCTAATTAGGCCTAATATACTAAGTAAAGCACTAAATATTACCTCCTTTATTAGTCTTTTATTCTTTATTATTATCCTCTGCCTTATACTTCTATAGAATATTATTAATAGCCTAGATAGTGCCTTTAAGTATATAAAAATATTCTTAAGCTTATAAGAGAACTCCTTTTACTAAGATTTAACTATACTTATTAGGTTAGTGTAAAAAAACTAAGTAAAGTTAATAGAGAAGATATTCTTTAGATACTTAATTTAATACTATTTCTACTACTTTAAGCTTCTTAGTAGACCTAATTAAGGCACTATAACTAAATTCTTTATAGAATTCCTTAGTCTAGTAGTAGTAGCTAGTCTAAGTCTTATAATAAAGATAGTTAAATAAGTATCCTAAAATACACTAGAAAAGAGATATATTCCTAGAAAAGAATAAAGGTTAAGACTAGATTAACCTAGCTTTTATTAATACCTAGTTGTTTTTATAGTATTTATAGGGAACTATATTTTAGCTACTAAGACTATAGACTACTAAAGTACCTCTAGCTTAAGGTAGTTTAGTAGCTTCTAAGCTAAGTAACTAAATATACCCTTATAACTAATATAGATAAAGACTTTATACTTAAATAAGCTATTATTAGACTAATCTTTAATAAGCTAAAGAATATTACTATAGGTAATAGTATTCTAGAAGTTTTAAGTAATAATAGAATAACTTTAGCTAGCTTAAATAGAATTAGTAAACTAGACTTTATAGTAAAGATTACCTATAGGTAACTTAAGGTCTTTTTATATAAGGAAGTTATAATTAGCCTAATTAGACTAGTAAATATAAAATAAATTAAAACAGAGGACAAGATTTAGGACACTTACTATAAAGAGGTTTAGGGAAATAGCCTAGTATACTATAGTAAGAGGATCTAAAGTAAAGAACTATAGCTAATAAGTAACTTTAGGACAATATTAAAGAGGTATATTAAAGTCTAATTAGGTTAAGAAAAAAAGAAATAGTTAAATTATTAAGAGCTTAAAGGTAGCTAGTAAAAATAATAGAAGAAAAGCTACTAAAAGTAGAAATTAGTAGTAATAATAAGAAGAAGAAAAGTTAGAAGCCTTATAGAAAAAAAAGGTATTTTATACTTACTTTTTTCTTTAGTAAAAATACTAGTAGTAACTTACTCTTTAATAAAAGGAAAAAATAATAAAGGAAAGCGCTATTTAAGATTAATAATAGTAACTATAAACTTTACCTCTAGTAAATTATAGCCTTTTCTTTATATATTTATTCCTTTTAGCTTTATTTATAATATACCTTTTCTTTTTTACTTCTCTTTTTAGCTAGCCTTAATTTACTATTACTATATAATACTACTCTTTAACCTATTTATTTACCTTTCTTTTTCTTCTTATTAACTAATAACTAATATTAGATATTAACTATATAACTATATATTTACTAACTTAGCTTTTAATATTTAACTATTTATACTTCTTTTTTTTTACTAACCTAATTAGACCTTCTTCTTTAATTTTACTATATTATATTAGCTTACTATATCTTAATTTACTTCTACTAATATTATCTAGGTTTAACCTAATCCTAGCTATTAAGATAATATCTAGGTTATATAGTATTACTAAGCGCTTAATTAGGTATATATAGTATAGAATAAACAAGACGTCCTTCCTAATCCTAAGTAAGTCTAAGTAAATATAATCTAGGCCTTAAATAAGTCTTAGTATACCTACCTTATTAACCTAAAGCCCCTTAAAGGAATTATAAACCTATTACTAACTAACTAATATCTTAAGATAGCTGCCTAGATACCTAAAGCCTAGTAAAAAGAAGAATATAAGGCCCTAATAGATCCTTAGTAATAATTTAGTAGCTTTAGGAATAATAAGAAGAGATAAGGACCTAGATTTAGCCTAGATAACTTATAAGGTAAATAGATAAGTATAGAATTAGTAACCTACCTACTAGGCATCTATAATACTACTAGACACTTAGTTAAGTAGTCCTAGATAGCCTTAGATAATATTAAGAGTATAGTAGTGTTTATAGCTAGAGATATAAACTTCTTTACTATATTCTTAACTATCCCTATAGTTAGTAGATAGTCTAGGCGTTTAGGCCTACCTTAATTAGGTTAAAAGCTATATAAAGTATATAAGGTTTATTTTATAACTACTATATTAATTACTATTATACCTTATTTATTAACTAAATTATAGGATATTCTTTTTAGTATAATAGCCTTTAGAGAGAAAAGACTTTACCTTTTAGTTTACTTTAATATAGACTACCTTTATAAATTCTATAAGAGTACTAAGGTATATAGTAACCTAATTAAGGTAATTAGAAAAAAGCTAGTGTAGTAATTAGTCCTTAGTAAATAGATAAGTAAATATATAGCCTATATATAGCTAAATTCCTAAGATACTATATCTAAGAGAATATTATAAATATCTTACTACTTAACCTAGTTAGGCTAGAACTTATAATAAAGAATAATTATAGCCTACTTAAATATATAGTAGTAATAATAATTCTTTAAGAATTTAGTCCTCTAGTAACTATAGTAAAAAGAACTTTAACTAAAGCCTAGGCTTATTTAAGAACCTATAATTAAGACTATACTAGTAAAGAAGCCTTAGCCTTAATTAAGAAGAAACTATTAAGGTTAAACCTAGAAACTATCTAAGCCTACCCTAAATAAAGGATAATCCTACTACTATTAGGCCTAATACTACTCCTAGAATATCTTATCCTTAAACTCTAGAGGATATATATAACCTTATTAAAAACTAGTAGGCTATACTAATTAGGCTATAGAAAACTAGTAAAATAAAGATAAAGGTTAATATAAGAGACTTAGAGAATATACTTACCTTAAACTATATATTTTTTTATTTATAGGTAAAAACTTAACTTAAGTATTTATTTATATAACTACCTCTAGAGCTAAAAGCTAATATTTTTAACCTAATTAAGATAGTAGCTCTTAAAAGCTATTATCTAGATAGTCTTCTCTTTAGCGCCTAGGTAAAAAGAATCCTTACTAAAGCCTTAGTAGACTATATCTTTACTACTAAAGCTTTACCTCCCTAGCTAGCTCTTAATTACCTAAACTTATAATAAAGACTATATAGACCTAATTAGTTTATTTAAGAGGTTATACTCTTAGTAAAAAGTTAAAGAACTATAGTTAAGATTAAAGATATTAAGTAAGCTTTAGTAATAGTTAGCTAGTAGATTAAAAATAAGTCTAGTTATAATTAATAAAGTAGGCCTAGGTTATTAACCTTAAGATTAGAGGTCTAAAAGTATACTACCTTTGTCTAATTAGGCACTAAAGAGACCCTAAGTAGCCCTAAGGAGAAATAAATAAAGTAGCCTTAACTATAAGTACCTATAGACCTAAGATCTTTAAGACCTTAACTAATATAGTATAAACTATATACTAAAAGGTAAAAGATAAAGATATACTTTAGTAGTTACCTTAGTAAATATAGAATAATAAAGGCCTCTCTAAAGAAATAAAAGTTAAAGGTATTCTTTACTATACTAAAGATAACTATATTAGAATATTCCTTAGCCTTTATAAACTAGTAGTAAAGGAGATAAAACCCTAGACCTTATTCTTACTTCTTACTATAGCCCTAGTTAAGAAGGCTACACTTAATATAAGCAAGGACTAGTCTAGGACTAGGCCTTTAATAAGGTATAACAGGAGGTAGAACAAGAGGAGGAATAGAACTAGCCTAGTATATTAGGTTATAGCTTATACTACTATAAGTAAGTAAGACTAGCCTAATTAGGGAAAAGAATAAGGGGAAAATATAGAGAGCTTAAGGATTATATTACTACCCTTAGGGTTTTATATTCTTTTATTCTTACTAAGTATATAATATAGGATAAAAAGAATAGGGATAATTAGAATAAGGTAGATTTTAGGTTTTTCTTTAAGTAGTTTTTATAAGTGTTTTTCTAGCTAGTAAAGCCTTAATTATCCTAATTAGGATATTAAATACTAATTAAGACTAATAAGATAAATAGATATAGAATTTAACACCTATAAGTTAACCTTTACCTTTAACTATAACTTTATTATTATAGTAATATAACTAATCCTAGATATTCTTTTAATCTTATACCTAATTAGGCCTTTTTAGCCTAATTAAGTACTTACCTACCTTATAACTATATAACTAAATAATAAGACCTTTTATATATAGTTCTATACTACTTAGTAATAATAGTATTACTAACTAAGTTTAACTACTAACTAGAGATAGACGTTTAATTAATAAACTTAGCCTTAATTAGACTAAGGTCTATTAATTAACGTTGTTATCTTCTTAGATAGGGGTTAGTAAGTTACCTTTGTGTTTATAGGCGCTTAAGGTGCACTAGCAACAAGACCTTTAGGCAAGGTTGTTTAGATTAGTTATATGTATACTAGCTATCCTACTGCCTTATATATTAATATCCTGCTTAGTTTTAATAGTAGTAGTCTAATAATAAGGCCTATTAGCTAATAATATAAGTAATAGCCTAGCTAGTAATAAGGACTAGGCTATATTACTACACTAGTAAATAAGCCTCCCCTTTATATATTATAAGGTCTTAATAATATAGAAGCTTATTATTTTTACTAAGACTAAGTATACCTTTAAGGAAGCTTAGACTAAGCTTTATAAAAAGTTTATTAACTAATGCCTAATCCTCTAGTACTTATATATAATATACTTACCCTTAAGGGTATAGTAGGCTTACTACTTTATCTAAAAATACTAGAACTTTAGTATTTATATTACCTTTAGTATAGAATTAAGTAATAATAATATTAAAGGTTATCTCTTAAATAGTCTTAGTTACTTATATTAACTTATTAATATTATATAAGATATAATTAGTAACTAAAAGCTATACTTTAGGTAAGTATATATAGAGAATAAAGTCCTTTAACACTAAGAGTATATAGGTCTTTACTTTAAGCTCTTTAGTAAACTTTATATACTATTTTCTTAAAGTATTTAGTGTTAATTAGAAAGTAATACTAGCTAGTAAAGAAAGTAATACCTTCTAGTAAAAGACTATTCCTAGACCTTATTAAAGAATATAGTCTAGACTATACTATTTTAACTAAGCTTAGTATCCTATACTACTATAAGATCTTTACTAAATACTTAATTTAGTAGCTTTTAGTAAGTAAAAGGTATATCTTTAGTAGTATCTTTAAGAGACATCTTCTTTTAATCTATACTACTAGATCTTTAATCTAAAGATTATAGTATCCTTTTATAGTAGACTAAAGAATATAGTATAGCTTATCTTATTATAACTATCTTTACTAAGAGAAGGCTACTTAACTAGCTAAACCTATACTTCTAGTAGAAGCTAAAGTATAAGGGATAAAAAGTAAGGTTACTTACCTAAAAGTAAAAATAAGTTAACACTAGCTAGGTCTATATAGGAGAAGAGTTAACTAAGTTAAAGCTAGATTTTAACTTTATCTTAGTAATAAACAAGAAGCTAGTCTAGTGTTCTTAGTAATAGAAAGATAATAAAGAATTATATAAATAAATAACTACTTTAGCCTAGTGTTTAAAGGATATAGAGTTAATAAAAATAGTTAGTAATAATAATAAATCTTTATAGCTATATTATAAAAAGGTAGCTAGGTAGTAAGTATTTTAAATATAAAAAAGGTTACTTTTCTTAAGGTAAATAGAAAATAGGTGTAGTAAAAGGGCTAACCTTTATAGCTATAGGAAGTAGGCCTAGTAAAAAGGGTAACCTTTATAGCTATAGGAAGTAGGCCTAGTAAAAGAGGTAACCTTTATAGCTATAGGAAGTAGGCTTAATAGGGGGGCTCTTTTTATAGCTATAGGAAGTAGGCCTAGCAAGAGGGGTAACCTTTATAGCTATAGGAAGTAGGCCTAGTAAAAGGGGTAACCTTTATAGCTATAGGAAGTAGGCTTAATAGGGGGGCTCTTTTTATAGCTATAGGAAGTAGGCCTAGTAAAAGGGGTAACCTTTATAGCTATAGGAAGTAGGCTTAATAGAGGGGCACTTTTTATAGCTATAAAGTAGGCTTAATAAGAGGGCTATTTTTATAGCTATAAAGATAGTGCTTCTTATAGAGGCTATTTCTTATAGCTATAAAAAGAACCCCCTTATAGAGCCTATTTTTTATAGCTATATAGGTTAATTAGTTAATAGTAGAAAATAATAGTAGAATAGTAGTGTTAGTGTAATTACCTTTACTGCCTTTATAGAGATATACTTTTTTTTTAAACTAATTAGAGGAATAGAAACCTTATGCCTATATAAGACTTATACCTATATATTAATTCCTTATACCTATATATTAATTCCTAATAAGTATAATAGTAAGTAGTACTAAAAATAACTTTAACTAAGAGAAAATAAACTTATAGGCCTAGTTTTACTAAACTATAATATCTATAAGTATAGTAGACTAACTAGACTTAACGTTAAGGTTAATAAAGTCCTTAATACTATTATTATAGATAAAAGACATTAGTACTTACTTAATAAGGTTATTATCCTTTAACACTTAGTAAATAATACTATTTTCCTTAAGTTAGCCTAAGTAGCTAAAAGAGTACTTAATTAGAGTATTAAAAGACCTTAGTAATTAAAAATTAGATCTTAATAACCTTAAGGCCTTTAAGACACTAGAGTTAACTTAGTTAAGTATATACTAGACTACCTAACTATATATATAGATATCTTCTTAATAAATAAGGCTTAAATTAATACTATAACTTACTTTTAGGTAACTTAACCTTAAACTTTACTTTATTATTTTAATTAAGTAAAGCTATATACTATTTACTAAGGATATATTAGTAAGAACTAGTCTAAGTATAATAGTAACACTAGTACTAGAGGTAATATTAAGAATATAGATATAGACTAATAATACTAACTAATATATTTTATATATTTAGGACTAATAACCTACCTTAATTAAGATTACTAGTAGTGTCTAGTAGTATAGTAAAGCCCTAGAAATAGACCTTAGTAACTAACCTTACTAAGCTCTTTATACCTAAACCTTAAACTTAATAAAGATAATAAATTAAAATATATACCTAATTAAGATAAGATTAATAAAAGAGTAGTATTTACTTAAGCTATTATAAAGAAGTTTAAAGAGAATATTTTAATTTTACTTAATATAGCCCTAAGAGTATAGCCTTAGTTTAAAAAGGACACTATAATAGTAATCTAAGAGATACTAGATAATAATAGGTTCTCTAATATATATCCTAAAGTACTTACTTACTTAATTAAGGAAGTTAAGCTATAAGAATAATAAAAAGTAAAGTAAATCTTAGCTATATATAATAAAAGCTTACTAAGACTTAGTACTAGATAAGCTAAAGTTATAATAACTAAAGTAATTAACCTTTAAGCTATTAAATTAATTATACTTACCTTTATAATACTATACTTTATCCTTAATATTTAAGTAGATAGTTCTAGGCCTAATTAAAATATATATATTAAAGCTATTATTAATAATAGTTCTTAGACTAATATTATCTTAAAATTATATACCTTAAAGTATAGCCTAAAGCTTACTTTTATAAGACTAAGGATAAAGACCTTTAACTTAGTAGTACCCTAAATAAACTTCTAAGGAGTTACTATAGTACCTATTTAAGTAAAAGGCTACTATATCTTAATAAGTATATTTATTATAAATAATAATTAAATAAGTAATCTATTACTTCTTAAAAGACCCTTTTATTTATACTTAAAGATTAACTTCCTATATAAGGATAACTTAATTATAATAATTCTATTAAGTAAAAATACTTAGCTTTATATATCTACTATATTTATTAACTTTAATAACCTAGGGTTACTTTTAGAATATATCTTTATATAGGACTAGTATACTATAGAACTTAATAGAACTTTTCTTAATTAGGGCTACTAATATATTATTTTAGAAAACTAAAGTCTAGTAAAACCCTAGGACCTTTACTAGAATTCCTAGAATTCTTAGAATAATATTAAAAGATAATAATAAAGAAGTAGTTCCTCTTAATAATAAAGAAGTAAATAACTATATTTAAGTAGTACTTACTAAAGCTATAGCACCTACTATATAAAGAATAGTAAAGTTAGTAAAAGTAATAAGAAAGTATAATAAGTATAACTACTAATACCCTTTTATAAAGAAAAAGGACTTTTACTAAGATCTAGATTATCTTAATTAGGTTTAATAGCTAAAGGTCTTCTTTTTTAAGATAATTATAAAGAAGAATAAAAAGAAAAAAGCTAGTATCCTTAGGTATATTATAAATAGTTTTAATAACCTTACTAAAGTATAGAGAAGCTAAACCCTTTATTAAGCTATAACTTAAATAAGAAGGTTATTATCTTAGTATAGCTAGCCTAATTAGACTAAGCCTTTAGCCTAAGTATTTATAATATATAAGACTAAAGATAAGAAGATTTATTCTTATAATAATATTCTTTTTAAAAAATCTATACTAAAAGAAGACCTCCTTTAAAAAGTTAAGAACTTAGTAAAGCTAAAAAGATAATATAACTTAATATTAGCCTATTTATAAGCCTAATTATACTAAAGTTCTTTTTATTTAGCCTTATTTATATTTAAGCTAAATAAGTTAAAAGAACTAATAAAGATAGTTAGCTACTTAATAGAAAAAAAAAAGAACTTTTTTAGTAGTCTTACTAAACTATAAAGCTATACTTTACTAGGAATTTAAGAAGTATAGTTCTATTAACTATAAGTAGCTTTACTTTAAGTAATTAAGATAGTACCTTATAAAGCTTAGAGAGAAAAGAGAATCCTAATCCTAAAAGCCCTAGAAGGTATAGCCTTTAAGATTCTTTACACTTAACTCTAAAAAGAAATCCTTAAAGAAGGTTATAAGGTAGTTAAGAACCTTTAGTTCTTAGTTAAGAAGAAGAATAGTTCTTATTACCTAATTAACTTAGCTACTTAAATAAATAAAGTTATTATTTATAATACTTTTACTTCTCTAGGAGTAAAGAATATCTTAAAAGATTTTAGTATATATAAAATACTTTTATTATTAGATATCTAGTCTAAGTATAATTAGGTCTTTTAATAAAGAAAAGTAAAGATTTAATAATATTTACTACTTTACTTAGCTTACTTTATATATATACTTTACTATAAGAAGCTACTAACTTATTAGCCTAGTTTATATAGATTATAATAAAAATTCTTTATAACTTTATTTTCTACTATTACTAAGCTTTTTTTAATAATATTATTATTAAAAGGCTAATAATAACTTATAATAATAAGTGTCTCCTTAATTAGCCTTAAATTTAACACTATATTTATAAGTATCTTTAGAATATTAACTAAGTGTTATTAAATATTAAGCTTACTAGTTATACTATAGCTATAAAGAAGTCCTAGTAGCTATAGAAAATAGCTATAGTTATAGGCTATCTCTATAGTTCTAGTAAGCATAGGCCTAATTAGGCTAATATTATTAAGATTCTAAAGTAAAAAGAATACTTTAGCTTTATAGAAGTTTAATTCTTTATTAGTATAACTAGCTTTTATAAAATCTAGATTAAGAAGTACTTAGAAATTATTATCTTTTTTTAGAAGCTTATAAAGAAGAATATAGTGTTTTAGTAGAGGCCTAATTAGGTAAATACTATAAGTATTTTAAAAGAAAAGCTTACTTTAGTGCCTATTTTAATCTTTATTAATTATAATAGTATAGTAAAGTAACTTATTATTAAAACTAATATATTTTTTATAAGCTAAAAAGCTTACTTTAGCTAAGTAAAAGATAATAAGTAAGTAGTTATAAAATATAAAAGTAGTATTTAGTAAAGCACTAAGCTTAAGTATAACTTTAGTAAGCTTAAGCTATAAGTAGTCCTTATAGTACTAAAGAAACTTTATAACTATATCTATAAGGTAAAGTTTCTTTTAAAAACTAATACCTAGGTCTTAGTTACTTAACTAAATAGTAGTACTTATAACCTTCCTAAAGCCTTAATTATAAAATAAATTACTTAGATTTAACTCTTTAACTTTAAAGTAAAGTATATTCTAGGGATAAAGAATATAATTATAGACGCTTTATTAAAGAAGCCTCTAGGGTAATTAGACTTAGATAATTATAAGACCCTTAATTAGGTTAAAGACTTTATTAATTCTAACTTTTACTTTATTTTTATTTATATAGTCTATACTTCTTTAGCTCTTTTTAGAGGCAAAAGGGGTAAATAAGAGATAAGAAATAGGAGATAAAATATAAAGGTAGTATATTATTATAAATATAATAGAAGAGCTTATAGATCTAACTATCTAACTAGACCTAGGGATATAAGGGGATTACTTATACTTATCTCTTAGGTATTCTAAGGATTTCTTTAGTATTCTAGGTTATTAAGTAGGTTATTAGGTAGGTTATTAGAATACAAGGTATTATTTTACCTACAGCAGGGTATTATTTTATCTATTTACCTTATGTAACCTAGAACTATATTCTTAATTCCTTAGAGAAGGAGGAGGTCTTACTTAAAAGACCTATTCTTTATATATAAATATTATTATTATATAGTATATATAGTTATTTCTTAAGTAGTTATTCTTATATTTAGTGTATATAGTGTATATAGTATTATTAATACTATAATATATATTCTACTTCTTTATTATATTATTATCTTATTTTTATATATATAAGATCTTTAAACCTTAATATCTAATACCCCCCTTAAGGTATATATAATTTTGTTATAATATTAACTATTGTAGATAAATATTAGAGTTATTAGGTTAACCCTAATGACTTATTGCTAGTAAATCCTTAGATATTTAGCTATAGATTCTCTAAGGATTTATAGGTAATAAGTTAGTTATTTAACTAACTAACCTATAATAATTATCCTTCTTTTCTTTATATATAATAAAGAACTATAGTTACCCCTATTATTTAATAATTACTACTAATATATATAGTTAACTATATTAACTTATCCCTTAGTGTTACTAACACTAATTAGTAGTTAACTTTACTGTTAACTACATAGGTTAACTTTACTGTCTAAACTATAGATTAGTAAGGTCTATAAGAAGAGGTAATTATTACTAGTTAATTATTTATATGCCTAGAGTAGGCAAGTACTAAAAAACGCCTCTATAAATACCTTTACTATAATAGTTTATATTAATTACCTATTATAATAAGTTAATTAATAGATCTATAACTAGTCCCCTTAACTAGTAGAAACCTTATTAATTTATGTTTATTATATAAGCTTTATTACCTTTAGAGAAGCACTTTTAACTATAAAAAACCCCTTACTTTATATACCTATAGCTAACTAGTAATTATTTACTATATCCTATTTATTATAAGCTCTTTAGCTTACTAACTTCTTTTTCCTATATATATACTTCTTCTACTAACTAATAGTATTAATAAGTTACTAATATAATAGCCTATTATTTTTCCTCCTTTTACTAACTAATAGCGTTAATAAGTAGCTAATATAATAGCCTATTATTTTTCCCTAAGTTATTTACCTATAAAGTATATTTTTCCTTAGCTATTTATACTACTAGTAGTAATCCTTTTAATAAATATATATACCTTTTAGTCTACTAGAAGAAACGCCTATGTTTAAGAGGTTATTAGGCTAACAGAGGGCAACAGTAAATAATACTACACCTATAAGTAGAAGACTTAAGCTAAGATAAGTAAATATAATAAGCTTATAAGTAAGCAAGGCTTATAGGTTACTATACCTTTATTTATAAGGCAACAAGAAGAAGTTTATAGTAAGTATAATATACTACTTAATATAAGACAGTAAGTAGTAGTAATTAATAATATATTTACTATACCTACTAACCTTATATAGTATATTTTCTATAGTAATAAGGAAAAGACTATATTAAGAAGTTACTAATTAACCTTATAAGTAAGTAATAAGCTCTTATACTTAACACTATTACTATATTTTATATTAGTAGTTATAAGTACTATAACTATATTAGTAGTAAATTACTTTACTATACTTATAAGGATTTTAGTAAATAGTCTATAAATAACTTTAAGGTAATTAACTAAAAGGTCCTAATAAGCCTATATAACTTTCTTATTAATTATAGTGTATAGGTTAACTATAGTAAATACTTATTAATTACTTAATATATATTTAATACCCTTTAATAAGAGGAAGGCGCCTACTAGACTAATAAGATAATTACTATTATTAAAACATTATTATATAACTTTAAACTACACCTTAAAGACCTTAACTTTATTAAAAATATCTAAGGTTATAATATAATCTTATATAGTAAAAAACTAGCTAAAGTACACCTATTACTAGTAATTACCTATTAGACCTTCTATAATAACTTAACCTTTACTTTACTACTGCCTTTATTAACGCTAAAACCCTAAGTAATAGCTAAAATCTATAGCCTATATATAATAACTACTATACTACTATAGAAGCCTTTGTTAACTATAGTAATATTAATAGTAATATTAAGGCTAACGCTAAAGTAAATAAGTAACCTTATAAAGATATACTCTAATAACTAGGCTATAAAATACACTAGTAGCTAGTATAAGACTATTAACTTAAAATTACTATTATTTTATAACCTTTATATCTAGGTAAGTATAATATAAGACTACTATAGAGTAGTAATTTAAGTAATACTCTAAGGTAAACTATAAGAGTATTATACCTCTATACTTTACTAATAGGTAGATAATTTTAATACTTTAATAGTAAAGCTTAAAGAATAATTTAAAGGTAATAAGGTACACTTAGCCTATATTACTAAGCTTTACTATATATTATTTAACTTAATTACCTATAAAAACTATAGTAAAAATAAGCTTAAGATCCTTAAGTTACTTATTAAAAGGTTACTAAACTAGTTAAGTAACTACCTATAATAGCCTACCTAAGGATAAGATTATTATAAGTGCCTTATTACCTATTACTATAGTATACCTAAGTACACTATAGCTTTTCTTAACCTACTAGCTATATTCTATAGCCTTTATATATAACTATATAATAAGTAGTAAATACTTTACTTTACTATAAGCTACCTATATAATACCTTATAGATAAATCTACTATAAAGATAAGTAATTTTAGTTAACTATAAGTATAATAGTAGCTATAATAATTATACTAATCTATAGTAAATATAAGGTTCTTTATAAAGTAACTACTAGAGTAAAAACTAGTGTAGTAATAAATTAACTAAGAAGTACTTTATCTATAGTAAGCCTAGTTATTAGTTAACTAAGTACACTAAAGAAGAGCAGTAATTTTATTTAACTATATAAAAGTACCTACTTTATATAAGCTTTATAGCTACCTTTAACTACTTTCTTCTTAACTATAAAGGTTATAATATAAGTTATCTCTAAGAAGTAAGTAATAGTAATAAATAACTATTAGTAATAATAATAACTATATAGATATAGTGTTCTTTATATTTACTACCTTCTTTATATAATATTAATTAATAGCCTAACTATATTCTCTAAGTTATATAACTAGGTAACTACCTATATACTTACTTATAAGAACCTACTAAAGGAGCTACTACTTAGTAAGACTATAAAAACTAATAAATATTTATACTTAATAAGTACTATTTAGTAGTAACTTTTATAGTATTATACCTAACACTAGTATAGCTAAGAAATTAACTACTAGCTATAAGTAATACTTTACCTTTAGTACTACTTAAGTAAAAAATACCTATAATACTACCTAAGTAAGTAAAGTAAGTATTTACTTTAGTAGTAGTAATTACTTTAAATCCCTAGGGGTAATTAATATACTTATACTACTTAGTAACCTTTTTTTTATATAATAACTACTAATACTTATTTCTTTTTACTTAAAAATATAGACTATTATAGTATAAAATTTAATAACCTTACTAACTAGCTAATCTAAGGTAATAATATTATACTTATTATTTACTAATTTAGCTACTATAGATGCTTTTATAACTACTAGAGAAGAGTATTACTAGGTAACACCTAATAGACAGTAAATTATACTAAATCTACTAGTAATTTAGCTACCTATCTATTTAGTAACTTTATAAGTTACTTAAATACACTAGAGAAAACACCTCTCTTTATTAATTAAAGCTATTAATAAGTACTACTACTACTACTAATTATACTCTAAAGCCCTAGTTACTTTAAGTTTATACTATATAATAATAATAAGTTTAACTATAAGATCTTTATTAATATAATATATCTTAATAGTAATAAACTAGTACTTTATATAGTTAATATAGTAATAGTGTTTAATATAGTAAGATTCTTATAATCTATTACTATAGAGTATATATAGAAGTACTATAGATATACTAGATTAATATATATCTTAGCCTACTTAATTAAATAATAACTAACGCTAGCCTAAATTTTTACTTTAGTAAGTTTAAATATACTGCCTATAGGTTATTATTAAAGTAAAAGAAGTGCTTATTAAAGCCTATTATAGTATTAGTAAAGTTAAGCCTATTATATACCCTTTTACTACACCTATAAGATTATTTATAAAGAAACTAGCACTAAACCTAAAGTTACCTTTTAACTTACTATTAAATAATTAATAATACTACTAGCCTAGATAGCCTTATCTTAACTTTCTTTTTTTAGTATATACCCTAAATAACTAATAAGTTACTACTTACTATAACTACTATATATATACTAAAGCTATTAAGAAAGTAATAAATATAGTACACTAGATCTATATAAAGTAATAGCTATATAAAGCACTAATATATATAATAGCCTAGATTTAACTAATACTATTACTTTACCCCTTTAATCCTTTATCTATATATAGTATAAGAAATATAGCTAGTAAGGCCTATTTTACCTTATTACTAATAATAGTACTACTTATACTATTAATTTACCTATAGCCTATATAACTTTAGGATTACTATAGTAAAACCTTACTATATAGAGAAGGTTAACTAGACCTCTTTACCTAAATAAACCTACTAGCTACTCTATATAAGCAGAAGATAATCCTATATATACTATATAAGTATAAAAAGACCTTATAAAGATACTTAACGCTAAAGAGAAGTATATAATACTATTATTATTAATAATAAACTACTATAATAATACTATAGTTACTTATAAAAGAACCTAATACTATTTCTTTATAAGATATACTTTACTATAACTATAGTGTTCTTAACTATAAAAGAGAAGTAGACTATACACTTACTATTAAGCTATATAAGAAAGGATTATTACTACCCTAGTAAACCCTTTAAAGAATTTAATAAGGCAAAGGTAAAAGCCTTGTTAACTATAGTATATTTTATATTATTACTATAATAAGAAATCCTATAGTAATACCTATATATTTAAATTATATATAGTCTATAAAGTAAAAGGTAAAAATAAGTAGCCTTATAAGAAATTATAGCTTATTATCTAAGGTTATATAGATAATAGTAAAGAAATAATTCTTATATAGTTACTACTATTTAGTAAATAGCCTAGTAATTAATACTTACCTTTGCTCTTTTACTACTTTAATATAGATTTCTCCTCTAGTTATATAATATTACCTAAGCGTATACTAATTAGTAATACTACTAAATTATATTATTTTTACTTACTTACCTATATAAATTTACTATTTTACCTAGTAAATATAATAATAATAGTAACTAAGCTATTATATAGTATTATAGAGGTAAAAACCTACTAGTAGTAACTTATAACTACTATTATAAAGAGAATCTCTAGATAGATTTATTAACTTTAACCTTTGCCTATTAATATTATTACCTAATAATAGTAACTTTAGATTAATTAGTATATAAATAAATAATATAATTAGCCTTATAGATAGTAAATTCTTTACCTATAAAGAGAAAAGCTTAAGAAGGCTACTTTTATAGTAAAACCTAAGTAGTTACTTATAGCTAATAACTTTATTACCTTTAATAGTAGTATATTATTATTACTACTAATAGTAAGCTTACCCTTTATTAAAAGGCTAAGGCAAAAGCTTTAACTTATTAATAAGAAATTACCTACTACTTAGTAAGATTATATCTAGTAATATACCTATAGTGTATATATTACTTTTATTTACTAACCTAAAGCCTACTTTAACTATTTAGTTACTACTTAACACTAATTACCTATAGTAGAGAGATTAAAGCTTTAAACTACTAAATTAAATAGTAAATTAATAACCTTAACTATAGCCTATAATTCTTACTAATTAACCTTATAACTACTAAGCTCTTTATATTTATTAATAGCTTATTTATAAATAACTATAACCTTACTTTTAACTTAGCTTTATTATAGTCTTTACTAATAAATAAATTATTAAGTAACCTACTGCTAATAGTAAAAGCTTTAAATTAACTAGTAATATTATTTACTTTAGCTTAATAAAGTATAAAAGAGTTATATATAGTATACTTACCTCTAAGGTCTATAGGATAGTTACTAGCGCTAACGTTACCTATATAATTAGTACTACTTTTATAATAATTACTAACTACCTTAAGCTACTATAAATACCTATAATACTCTATACTAACTTATACTTACTTTATAAGTGCCTTATAAAACTTAGTACTATAAAGGAGAAGTAACTTATAATAGATATTATAGCCTTTTACTAGTTATATAAACACTATAAGATTTTAAGATATAGTAGATTTATAGTAGTAATAACCTAGTAAATAGATTTATAAAGTTATTACTAAATAATATATTAGAGAAGCTAGTTAGTAATAGTAGTTAAAATATAGATAAATAAATAGGTTTCTTATATATAATAGGCTATATAAGTAAAAGTATTAAATACTTTTTAGCTTCTTGTTTTTATTATATTTTTTAGCTATTCTTTTAGATATAAATAATAGGGGATTTCTAGCACTATAGAAAGTTACTAGTGTTATAATATTAACTATTGTAAATAAATATTAGAGTTATTAGGTTAACCCTAATAACTTATTGCTAGTAAATCCTTAGATATTTAGCTATAGATTCTCTAAGGATTTATAGGCAATAAGTTAGTTATTTAACTAACTAACCTATAATAATTATCCTTCTTTTCTTTATGTATAATAGAGAACTATAGTTACTTTTATTATTTATTAATTACTACTAATATATATAGTTAACTATATTAACTTATCCCTTAGTGTTACTAATAAATTTATTATATATAGCTTATCTATAAAAACCTTAATAAGAAAATTTTAAGATAGCTATTTATTATTAAGTATATATATTTAAATATATACTTTACTAATCTCTTTAAAACCTTTATAAGCAGAAGAAAACAAGAGATAGTAACTTATTTATATATATATATATTACTCTTCTTTATATATTATTTATTATTATTCTTATTATTATCTATATACTTATTTCTTATATTTTTATTTTCTTCTTGTTTATTATATTTAGGTATAGTATCTTTATCTATTATATTTATAGTATTTATTATATTATAAAATAAAACCTTTCCTAGAGGTTTAGTTAAAATATCTACTATATTATCTTTTGTATTTATATAATATAGATATACCTGTTTATTTATTATAGTATCTTGAGTAAAGTGATATTTTATATTTATATGCTTAACTTTTTTATGGAATTCTGGATTTTCTGCTAGCTTTTAAGCTGCTTTATTATCTATTAATATTCTAGGTTTATTTAAATTACTAAACCCTAGATTTATTCTTATATAGTTATAGCTATTATATAAATATATAGCTTCTTTTATAGCCTCTGTTAAAGCCATATATTTAGCTTCACAGGTACTTAAAGCTACTGTTTTTTGTTTTATAGAGTTCTAGCTAATAAGATTATAATATCTATAAGTATATATATAACTAGAGGTAGATCTTCTATTATTAAGATCTCCTGCCTAGTTCGAATTAGTATAACCTATTATATTAAAATTATTAATATTATTATAGTTATAATATATTCCTAAATTATTATATTTATTTAAATAACCCTATATTCTATTAAGGGTAATAAAATACTCTTTAGAAGGGTTACTTATATATCTAGAACAAGTTATAACAGGAAGAGTTATATCTATTCTTGTTTTTAGTGCTAAATATATTAAAGCACCTATTTCTTGCTAATATTTTAATATTTCTTCCTTAGTTACTTATCTTTTATTTTTATATAACTTTATATTATTATCTATAGGTGTATTATAAGGATATAAATCCCTTTTATTATATTTATTTAATATCTTATCTATATATTTAGTTTAATATATATATACGCTTTTATTTTTATAATCTATATATATTTCATTTCCTAGAAATATACTAGGTATTCCTATAGGCTTTATTTTATATATTTAAGTAGTATATTATTAAATAGATTATCTATAAATTCTTTATTATTTCTAACTACTAATATATTATCTATGTGACAAGCTAGTATTATTTTATTATTATTTTTATTATATATAAATACTGCTTTATTATAAGGGGATATTTTAAAGCCTTCTTTTATAAATATATCTTTTAAGTGCTTATACTATAGTCTAGGACTTTGTTTTAAACCATATAAGGCCTTATTTAATTTACATATATATTCTTTATTATTATATAAAGGATTTTTATTATTAAAAACTAGTTTATTAGCTTCTTTATTATATATATATCTAGTAAGAATTATAGTATATATATCTTTATTAATATTAGTATGCACAAAGGCATTAGTTATATTATATTGTTACATATACTAGTTATTAGCAACAGCTAATATTATTATATATCTATAGCTTTCTAGCCTACAAGTAGTACTAAAGGTTTCTAAATAATTAATACCTAAGTGTTAATTAAAGCCTTGTACTATCTATCTTGCCTTATATATTTTCTCTATTTTATTATTATTATTATCTGTTTTTTCTTTTATTTTATATACCTATCTTCCTTTAATAATTTATTATTATTATTATTTTCTATAATAGTCTATGTATTATTATTTTCTAATTCTTTAATTTCTTTATTTATACCTTCTATCTAGTTATCTTTATTATTATCTTCTAGAAATTGTTTAAAAGTAGAAGGTTCAGTTAATATATTAGAAGATAGTATATAAGATGCTTTATCTTCAGCTTATTTAAAGGAGCTAATATATTAATAGAAGGATAATCTTCTATAGTATTAAATAGATTACCTTCTTTATAGTCTATATAATCTTCTTTATTAATCTTAGGTATTTCTATTATTATATTATCTTTAGATATATATATATTATTTAGATATATTAGTATACTATTATCTTTATTACTATTAAGGTCTTTATTTATATTATTATTTATTTCTAGACTTTCTTTATTATTATTATTATTAGTTATAAAGTTATTTTCTAGTATAGTAATATCTCTAGACTATATAGGTCTTTCTTATTATATCCTATATTTTATAAGCATTATTTCTGTAATTTATTATAACGCCCTTATTAGCTCTTGAATCTAATTTTCTAATATTAGAGTCTTTATTTTTATAGTAGCATATACTTCCCTAGACTCTTATATTAGATATATTAGGTTTTATTTTATATCTATTTTTATAGGTGTTTTATAATCTATAAAAGAATATAGGGTTCTATTATATATATATATAGAGGCTAAGAAAGCCTCTCCCTATAAATATTTAGGTAGATTAGAATTATATAGTAAAGTCCTTATTTTATTAACTATATTTCTTATTATCTTTCTATTATACTATTAGGTTATATTATAAGGAGGTCTTATATTATGTATTATTCCTTTGTTATTATATATTACTTTTATTCTTTTATTATTAAATTCCTTTCCTTTATCTGTATTAAATTCTCTTATTCTTTTATTATTAGTATTATTATTTACTAGATTCTTAAAGTTATTAAATATAGTATAATCTCTTTAGAATCTTTAGTTTTAGAAGATATCCCTAAGTAAATCTAGTATATATATTAATAAATATAATAAACTATCTATTCTTATTATATGTTATAGGAGTTATAGGTCTATATAAATTAGAAGCTACTGCTTCTAGATATTCTATATAGGTCTATTATTATTACTTATCTTATTTACTTTATTTATAAATTTCCCTTTTAAATAGGCTTTATATATATTATTTATCTTAGGTATATATATATTATTATTATTATTATTACTTTTAATATAGTAGCTTTATTTAAGTAAGGTAATAAAGAGTAAGCTATATATCTAAGTCTATTATACTATAGTATAGCTAAATCTTTATCTTTATTAGATTTATTATTATTAATTAGTAGTAGTATTAAGTATATTATTATTATTATAGTTATTATTATAAGGTATATAGAAGTTAAAGTAATATAAACTATTAATCTTTCTTCCTATACTTAGTAGTTTATCTTCCTTTATATTATATAGTATAGGATTATTATTATAGAATATAGATGCTATATTTATTTTATCTAACTTATTCTAACTTAGAAGATTTAAGCCTAGTTGTAGAATATAATAAACATCTTTTATAGTATATATATTGTTATTAATTAGGATATCTATATCTCCTTTATAGTTTATAGTTAGGGATTCTGCTTCTCCTACCTTATATTTTCTTTAATAGTATTTATATTATATAAATGTTTTATATCACTTATATATAAATAGTAGAGAGTATTAAGGCAAAAAGTAATATATTTATTATTCCTTGATATAATCTGTTTTATTTCCCTTAGTTTCTTCTTTATTAAATTACCTAGGGTTATATTATTAGTATTATTATTATTATTATTATAAGTTATACTTATATTCTTAAAAGGAATATTATTATAGGCAGTAGAGTTATAAGCAGGAGGGTTTCTCCTCCTTTAGTAAAGGTTAGACTTATATCTAAGTCTATATCCTTAGAAATTATAGTATTAACTGTTTTCTCTTCTTCTTTCTTATCCTTATTCTTATTTTTCTACTAAATAGGTGCTTTATTAGGTAAAGAAAAGTATAGTTATTCTCTATATAGTTAGTTTTCTTATAGTTTTAATAGAAAAGACCTCTTGCTTTTTTATAGTTTTTTTATTATTCTATTGTTATTTTTTATTAGGTTTATTATAGTAGAACCTTTTTCTTTTATATTTATCTAGAAGGCTAGAAAATAGTGTATCTAGAGTATAAGAATTAGGGTCTTTTATAGGCTTTATATTATATTAGTTATAAAACCCTTATAAGTATTATTAAGGCTATTTAAAACCTAGGTAATTATAACCTTCTTAGGTAGTTCTAGCTTATTATTAGCTAGATTATTAGTTAACTCTTAACTTAGTAAGGTATTCTTTAATAGTATTAAAATCCTCTAAAAGGTATTAAAGAACTCTTATAGGTTAGAAATTTATTAGTAAAACCCTTAGGTTTATATAAATTAGCTAGTTTTTTCTAAGCCTCTAGGGCTATAGAGGAGTCTTTTATAACCCTTAACAGCCTATTAGAGTAATATAGTTAGATATAGGCTAAAGCCTTATTATTATATTATTTATTCTCTTTAGTAAGTAGGTTCTAAAGGTTAATATTAATATCTTTAGAAATAAGAAGGGCTTAAATTCTAACTGCCTAAGTAGTATAGTTAAGAGTGCCCTTAAGGCAAGGAAGGTTTATCTTTAAATCTATTACTGTTAATATTACCTTTAGCAAAGGCGTTAGTTAAATTAGTTAGGTTGTTAGGTTGTTAAAGTGGCCTAAAAAGGCAGAGGCTATAGGTTTAATTCTTAAGAAAGTCGCTTTTTTAACCTCTTTCTAGGTCTTAAGAGCTAGGCTTATAACCTTTTAGAGGCAAAAGGGGCAAATAAGAGATAGAGATAGGAGATAAGATATAAAGGTAGTATATTATTATAGATATAATAGAAAAGCTTATAGATCTAACTATCTAACTAGACCTAGGGATATAAGGGGATTACTTATACCTATATCTTAGGTATTCTAAGGATTTCTTTAGTATTCTAGGTTATTAAGTAGGTTATTAGGTAGGTTATTAGAATACAGGGTATTATTTTACCTACAGTAGGGTATTGTTTTATCTGTTTACCTTATGTAACCTAGAACTATATTCTTAATTCCTTAGAGAAGGAAAAGGTCTTACTTAAAAGACCTATTCTTTATATATAAATATTATTATTATATAGTATATATAGCTGTTTTCTAAGTAGTTATTCTTATATCTAGTGTATACAGTGTATACAGTATTATTAATACTGTATTATATATTCTACTTCTTTATTATATTATTATCTTATTTTTATATATATAAGGTCTTTAAACCTTAATATCTAATAGGTATAATTAGTATTATTAATAAAAAAAAGAGTATAATAAAAGATAATATAAATAGCTAGCCTATATAGGCTAGTAACCTTATTACTATAGGCTTTACCTATATATATAGCTTACCTATAGTAGTATACCTATTTACTTACCTCTTGCTCTAGCTTATAGCCTTAGCTACTTATCTTTACTTACTATATTACTGCCTACTATATAGTAGCCTACTATATAGCTTTTTAACCTTATATAGTAACCTAGTAGCCTAGGCTACCTATTAGCCTAGCCTTTAACTTACTAATATAGCTTTATTAGCTATTTTATAATAGTAGAGGTAAATATATTATTATTACTACTCTTAGTGCTACTACTAATAAGATCTACCTTGTCCTTTAGCTACTATATTATATACTACCCCTATGCCTCTATATAGGCTAGTATACTACTCTTAAGGCCTATACTACACCTTACTATTATTTACCCTTTACTACTAAGCCTATTTTATAAGGTTAATATATTATCTAGGTAGCTATACTTATACTTTCTTACTATAATACTAACTTATCCTAGCTAGTAGGCAGTAATAGTGTTATCTTACTTATACTACTTAGTATTATACCCTTATATAGCTATAACTAAAGTAGTCTTATTACCTATAAGCCTCTACTTCTTTATTAAGCTAGCTAATACTAATACTAATACTACTATAGACCTTACTTTATAGAGGTTATAAAGTATTTTACTAGTATATTTATTATAGTATAGCTAGCTACTCTTTATATCTAGGTACTATATAAGTAGCACTTACCTATATTAAGTTATAGTAATAAAGTCCTCTATAATAGCCTAGCTTACTACTTATACTACTACTATAATCTTATTTAGTGTTATATTAAGGCCTACTAGCCTTAGTATAAAGGCTATACTTTATATAGCCTTCTCTTTAATAAGGTATATAGCTATACCTAGCTTTCTATTATACCTTATATAGTTAAAGACCTATACTAGTATTATAGTATTAGGCCTTTACTTAATAACTATAATAATATAGTTAGCTATAGTATTAAGGCCTTTACTTAGTACTATTATACTTACTAGGTAAAAGATATTACTTAGTGCCTAGCTAGCCTTTTTATATACTATAATACTACTAACTACTACTACCCTTAAGTAAGTATCTAGTACCTCCTAGAAGTTAGCTATAGCCTTCTAGATAGCTTATACTTACGTTATATTACCTTTATAGTAGTAAGTAGTATAGTAAAAAATAAGTCCTAATATATTAGCTATTACTAAGGCTATACTAATGTCTATTATAAAGATAATAATAGTCTTATTTAGCTATAGTAAATAGCTTATAATTAGGTTAACTAATATAATCTTTTCCTATAGCTATAGCACTAGGTTATTAGTACTCTAGTATATTATAAGCTAGTATAATAGGTTAGCCTACTTAGCTAACTAATAAAAGACTATATATTATAGGTATATAGTCCTAAAGGGGTTATTATTACTCCTAGTAGCCTTACTTTTTAGCTAGTATATAACTACTACCTATATCTCTTTTACTTACTAAAAGAGCTTATCTTTAGCTAATAGTAGTATATTAATAAGGTAGCCTTCTAGTAATAATAGTAGTATTACTATTATAATAATCTAGTGTAGTACCTAGGTAAGCTAATATAGGATATAGTAAAAAGGGCACTAGAAGCCTTTAAGTATTATTATAATAGCGTTATAGTACTTATTAAATATAACCTAATCTAGCTAGCTACTTTTTACTAGCCTTTATATAACACTACTAAAGGGTAAAGTTAATAATAAGGCTAACTTAAGGGCCTTAGGTGTATAAATAAAGAGGTATACTATAGATAACTATACTACTTACTTCTATAAAAGCTACTTTAACGTTATTACTAAAATACCTACTGCCTAGGCCTACTACTATATAACTACTAGAAGTATATAGTATAGTATAATAAGTATTATTACCTTTTTATTAAGGATTAGCGCTAGCGTAAGGCTTACTACTATCTTCTTAGCGCCTATTAGTAGTATAATAATAGTAAGTAGCTACTTATTATAGTAAAAGTAAAGTACTTCTCTTTACCTTAGTTAAAAGGTAGTACTATAGCTACCTAGCTTATAGATAGCCTATAAAAAGGCTAGTGTATTCTTTATAATTTTACTATTATAGGCTACTAGCCTATTTAACTAGCTACTAGTGTCTATAGCTATTAGTAGTACCTATATTTAGTTAGTTATAGCTATTACTACTATACTAGTAGGTAATTAATATAGCTTACTTAAGTAGCCTTATTAGCTAAATTCTTCTTTTCTTTCTCCCTAGTGTTATATATATATAGTCCTCTCTCTTTTTTACTATTTACCTTACTAGTAGTATTAGTATTATTAGTCTACTACTTATTACTTTATTAAGGAGAAAGGTATATATAACTATTAAGGCCTTAAGATACTTACTTTACTAGTCCTTACTTAATCTAAAATATAGTACTATAGTAGTAATAGTATACTTAACCTCTATAGTACTATTACTATAGCTTACTTACTTATATAGTACCTATAGTAGGCCTTTAATTAGGCTATTACTAACACTACTACTAAGTGTCTTAGTAAAGTAGTAGGCCTAGATCTCTATAATATAGTAAAGGCTTATAATACTAATATATATATAAAGCTAACGCTTAAAAAAGGTCACTAGGTATATATAAAACTACTACTTTTACTAACTTTTTACTAACTACTTAGATAAATAAGTAAATAGTGTAGTAAAATACTTATTATTACTACTACTATTACTATTACTACTACTACTAGCTACTACTACTTTTACCTAGAAGGTATCCTATAGTACTATTAGCTACTAGTAAATATTACTAGCTAGGTCTCTTAACTTTAGCTACCTAAAGTACTTATTATCTACTATAGTGTCTTTAGTATAGTAGGTATCTTTACTATTAAGTAGTCTTTAGGCCTTTTTAAGGCTATTACTTACTATATTATCTTTAGTACTATTAGCGTTATTACCTATATTACCTATACTACTATTATTACCTAGTACTACTACTAAGGCTATATATAGGCACCTAGCTACCTCCTTTATTAGTGCCTTAGAGGTAATATATACTATAAGCTACTATACTTTAGCTACTAATATATAAGACTACTACTTATCTAGGCTATATATATAAAGGAAAAGGCTATACTTAAAGCTACTACTAGCTACCTATATAAGGCCTAGTATAAAAAGTAAAATATTAAGTAAGTAGTAGGTTAATATATAAGAAAAGTATAGTAAAAAAAAAAGCTAGTTACTCTTAGATACTACTTTACTACTACTACTATTACCTTTATAGTATCTTAGCTTTACTACCTAGCTACTAAGGTCTTTATACTATAAGAGGCTTTTATAACTATAATATACTATATTTATATAGTATAGTATAAAGAACTTAGTACTATAGTAACTAAGGCTACTTAGTAAGAATATTACTAGTAGTAGGTTACTAAGGAAGTTATATACCTAGTAAAAGTAGGCTACTACTACACCTAGGTTTAACTTTACTTTACCTACTACCTTATTAAGTATAGCCTAGGCTATACTACTACTATTATTACTATACTATTTATCTTAGAGGTATTAGAGAAGCTAGAGAGGTATACCTTTGCCCTAGGTCTAGCTATAGGCTATTATACTTACTATAGTCTTAACTATATTATTAATAACTACTAGGTATAGTAAGTAGTAGTTAATATAGTCTTATAGCTTAACTAGTATTAATATTTTACCTATAGTAAGTAAATAAAGAAAGTTAACTAGCTACTAGTAAAAGGCTAAGATTAGGTTACTATTAGCTATCCTAAAGTTAGTAATATATAGCTAAATAAGCCTATATAGTTAGCTATTATTATCTTTAGCCTACGCTTATCTTTACCTTCTACTAATATACCTTTATATTTATACTATATATAGCTAGCTACTTACCCTCCTAGAGTATTATTATTATTAAGCCTAGTATACTATAGCTTTCTTTAATACTAACGTTATAGTACTTATAGAGGTAAGCTAGTACTATTTATAGTATATAAGGTAGCCTAGCTACTACTAGTATAGTTAACCTAATACTATAGTAAAGAAGGTATACTTATATATAGTAGTTCTATACTATATCTCTCTTAGCTTTACTACTATCTACTTTCTCCCTCTCTTAGTTACCTTAAATAATAAAGAAGGCCTTAATATAGTTAATAAGGCTAAAGAGTATTTTACTAGTAATAGTAAGGTGTTTAATACTACTTATGTCTATATAGAGCACTACTACTACCTTAACTAGTAGGCAAGTAAACTTATTACTACTAATATAGTCCTCTAATATAGCTAGGCTTAGCCTAATTATAGCCTTTAGCTAGGCAGTATTATTATTACTACTTACTACTACTAGCCTAGGCACTATACTATTAGCTAAAGTAATAATATAGTAAAATACTTTATCTACTAACTACTATAGGAACTATAGTAGTACTACCTTTTTAAACTTAAAGACTACTAGTATTACTTATATAGTTAACTAAATAATATATAGTAGGCTATTACTACTACTTACCTTATAGCCTTCCTAGAGAAGCTAGTAGTAAAGTAAGTAAGTAAATACCTATTTCTAGTACTATATATATACCTTTAGTATTATATTAAGGAGTAAAAAAGTAGTCTTAGCTTATAATATACTACTAAATATATAGCTAATAATACTCTCTATATTATACTTTTAATCCTATAAGCACTATTATTAGCCTACTTAGCCTAGTTAGACCTATATAATAATAAGTAGCTAGCTACCTATATACTTTATAGAGGAGTATAATATCCCTAAAGAAAATACTAGTAAAGGTAAAGAAGTAGTTAAGGAATACCTCTATAGCCTTGTTGTCCTCCTCTAGCTATATAGCCTAGGTTATATAGTATATATTAGCTAGGCTAGTACTATTTAAAAAGTAGGTGTTAATACTTAGTAAAGTAGTAAACTATAAAGAGGGGTTAACGCCTAGTAGCTTTATTATCTATATTAGCTTATTAAGCTAGATATAGAAATAGCTAGTAAGTATATCCTAGGCAGTATTAAGGTTTTACTTTACTTTACTGTTCTTATTATTATTACTACTTATTACTACTACTATTACTACTACTATTAAATTAGGTAAGTCTACCTTTATAAAATAGTAAAGGTTATTTACTTTTTTAACCTTAGATAACTCTAGTACCTTTTATATATATAGTATTATATAGTAAACTAACTTATACCTATAGGCCTAGTTAAGGTAGGCGTAAGGCAGTAGCCTATCTATTTTTCTTTACTATATCTTTATTAGCTAGCTATATAGTAGCTAGTATAAGAGAAAAAGTAACTATACTTATTTATTTAACTTACCTTAAATAAAGCCTTATAAAGTAAAGCTATAGTACCTTTTATATATAGTAGATATTTTTTTACTTCTAGGCCTTAGGCTCCTCTACGTATAGTAAGTAGATATATTACTATATAATAGCCTTAGCCTTCTGTCCTTTATACCTTATTAACTATATATTAAGCTATAGTAGCCTAATTAATGTCCTTTAGTCTAAAAGCTTTATTAGCTTATACTACCTTAGCTACTCTATGTCTACCCTAGCTACTACCTTAGCTAGGTAGTATATAAAGAGTAGCTACTATATCTAAGGTACTACTATAAAGTAATAGTCCTAGATATAGTTAATAACCTAGTGCTCTAGGTCTCTATTAGCCTATATTACTAAGAGGCACCTATATTAAGGTTCTTTTTCTCTTTTTTTTATTTTAATAAGTAATATACCTCTTTAATATAGCTACTATTATTAGCTATATATTTTATACTACTTATATAAGTAAAATAAAGAACACTAGTATAAGCTAAGTAGTAGTAGTAGAACTATCTATAGCCTAGCTTTAGCTACTAGCTAATATACCTTCTTACTAGCTTCTTTATACTACTGTTAAGCCCCCTAAAGTCCCTAAGGGCTAAGGCTATACCTACCTCTACGCCTATACTGTCTAGTGTAACTATTTAAATAATCTACTATACTACTAGTAAGGTAGCTATAGAACTCTCTTAGCTACACCTAGTTATCTATAAAGAGCTTAGTGCTATATAAAGGAAGAGAAGAAGAGGGGGAGAAAGGGAGGGCTAAGGGTCTACTAGTAGCTATAATTATATATATAAAGGTATCTAAAAAAAAGAGATTACTAAGGAGAAGATAAAGCACTATAATAAGAAGCTAGTCCTAGCTATATATATATAGTAGGCATAAAAGAATAAAGAATAGGTTATAAAAAGAAAAAGTATTATATTATTAAAAGTATCTTTATTTAGCCTCTTTACTATATTTCCCCCTAGGACCTTATATATATATATATATATATATCTTAGCTATAGTATAGGCCTAGTACCTTAGCCCTGTCTACCCTTAATTTATAGCGTTAGTATATACTTTTTAACTATATCTCTAGTCTATATTATAGTGTATTCTAGTATAAGGTTATTAATAAAGTAGCCATCTTGTCTTCTAGTAAAGTGTCTACTATCTAATTAGTCTTATTAACCTTTTATCTAGATATATACCCCCCTTGTCCTTCTTTAACCTATAATTATTATAGTATAACCTTATTACTTACTACTTAGCTATATAGCTTACTTAGCCTTAGCTTATCTCTATAGTGTTAATACCTTATAGTATTACCTTCTATAGCCTATATTACTAGCCTTACCTAATTTAGCCTAGACTTATTAACTTACCTTTCTCTTTTCTCTTCCTCTCCTCCTTTTTTTCTCTAAAATAAATAGGCCTCCTTTACTAGCTATACTACTTTTTACTCTCTATAGATATTATAGTATAACCTTATATATTCTTAGCTAGAACTAGCTATATAGTCTACTTAGTCCTAGTCTTTCTAGGTTAAAGCTAGTGCCCTATAGTATTATTTTTAGTAGCCTATATTATCTATTTTACCTAATCTAGGCTTATTCTCTACTATAAGTTATACTAGTACTACTATATTAATAAAGTCCTTATACCTCTAGTACTACCTTTATCTATAGTAGGCTATTAGTATACCTCTCTACTGCTTTATACTATATTAACTATCTTATCCCCTTGTAGCTTATTAGCTACCTAGCTAAGAGAGGCTTAAGGAAGAGAAAAAGAAAAAGAAGATAAAAAGATAGTATTAGCTAAGGTAGTAAAGGCCTTAGTATAGTATATAATACTACCTTAGGTTTAGTAATAATATATAGTCTATTAACTATATATTTTCTACTTATACTATACTACCCCTTATTTCTTATATAAAGTATATAGTATTTTTTTTACTATATATCTATAGTAGACACCTCTTTTATCTTACTAGACACTTATCTTAGTACTAGTCTAGTATAAAGGGGAGTATATATATATAGAGAGGTTTATAAAAATAGCCTACTACTTATATAGCTAGATATATTATAGTATATTATAATATAGTAAGTAAGTAAGTAGTTATTTATAGAGGAGGAAGAATATATATAACCTTACTAGCTAGCTAGTGTTACCTCTTAACTTAGTTACTATAAGGCTAAGGCTTCTTTTTCCCTAATGCTTACCCTAGGCTATAAACCTTAGTATAGCTATTACTTTACTGCCTACTGTTCTACAAGAGGATAATAATCTATTATTTATTATAAGTACTTATATTTTAAGAAAGTAAATATATATTTTACTATAAATAACTACTACTTATATAGTAGTATACTTTATATCTACCTACTATTATAGAATAATTTAGTACTTATAGTTTAGCCTTATATTTTTTACTATTCCTCTCTCTTAAGTAGCCTTACTTTAGGTCTTATACTAATATTTAAACACTTTATAGAGAGAGGTATAGTAGAATATACCTAGTAACTAGCTTTTATTAATTTATATAAAAACTAAGGTATAATAGTACTATAGTTACCTACTCTTAATAACTATATAGAACTAGCTAGCTGCCTAGCCTATAATAATATAGGACATAGGATGTCTACCTTAACTACTACTATCTTAATTTATCCCCTAAAATATATAATAAGCCTTACTTAGTAGCTATTAAACTATACTATAAAGTATAAATAGTAAATAGTTTTACCTATAAATAATAATACTTTAACTATTATATTTTTTACCTACTAATATAGCTTATATATATAAAGACTAGCCTTAAATAGTATCTTTAATATAAAATATAATATATAGTATATTAAAGTAAATAATATATAGTATTCTAGTAGTTAGTTTATTTATAATAAGATACCTAAGAAAAATAAACATAGCTATAAGTATCTTATTATCTTTTACCTTTTTTCTATAGTACTATAGACATTATTAATAAGAGAGATTTAGGAACCTACCCTAGTAAGAACCCTTGTTTATTATCTACTATACCTTAATATATTAGAAGAATAGACTATAGTTATAGGATTAGCTACTATCTAAGCTATATAGAATTATATTAGTAGCTAGATATAAGCTAGAGGAGGGTATAATTATAGGGGTACTAGGGTTAACCTAGCCTATATTTACTAGCCTAGCTACTATACCTAGTATAACCTTATTAGTTATAACTTATAGTATAAATTATAATATAAGTTTAATAGTTAGCCTAAAGAACTATCTTATAAAGTAGGCACTAAACTTCTCTTACTTTTTTATAACGTTCTCCTTAAATAAGGCCTCTACCTTTAGAAAGATTACTATACTTAAACTACACCTAGTCTTATTAAGGCTATTAAAGAAAAGTTAAATTAAAAAGCTATAAGTAATATTACTATTATTTTATTATTATTTTATAATAAACCTAACCTTTAATAAAGATATCTAATATAGTTATATTACCCTTAATTAGTATACTTAATAAAAATAATAAATAAAGTAAATAAAAGGTAATAGTAAATAATAAAAAGAACTAGGTATTAAAGAACTTAACTATTAATAGACTATTAACACTAAGTAGTAGTAGTAGGTCTAGTAGTTAAGTAATAAGTAACTATAATAGGCCTTAGGCCTATTACTATTACTACTAGGCTATTTCTTACTGCCTCCTTTACTAATATTATACTTACGCCTAGTATTATATACACTAGTTACTATATACCCTCTAATCCCTCTATAGACCCTAGTGCCTAACTCTCTAATACTATAGGGACTATAAAGAGAGCCTTCTTTTTTACGCCCTAAAGGGTACTATAAGTAAAGTAACTACTTTAGTAAACCCCTTTATTAATATAGCTAGCTACTTATTTATTATTTTATTATTATAATATTATACTTTACTTTAAGGTAATTAACTACTTTTACTAAGCTACTTATAAATAATATAAAGTATAGTAGTAAGATATATAATATACTTAACACTAAGTTAAATATTCTCTATAATAACTATAGTAAGCTAGGGATTAAAGAATACTAACTAGCCTCTGCCTTTTCCTTTATACCCTATAGTAAAGCTACTACCCTCTATAACACCTATATATACACTAATAGTATATATAACTTTAGTAAAATAGTCTATTATATTTATAGCTATATTAAAATAAAATAAAACACTTAAGCTTAACTTACTAACTAGTAAAAAACTACCTTTATATAAGCTATCTAGGTAAGCCCTAAAAAGACTAAACTTTAAGCTTTTAAAGCCCTTATTAATAAGTAATCTATTATTTAATAAGTATATTACCTTATAATATTTACTACTAATGTAGTATATTTTAGGATCCCTTTCTTATAACCTTATAACTACTATTATACTACTAATCTAATAGCCTTACTACTATCTTTAATAACAGTATTATTAGTTTCCCTCTTATGCCCTTCTAGCTATACTATAATCTATAGGACAGTAATGTCTTAGGTCTAAGCCTTATATGCCCTTTTATAAAAGGTTTACCCTTTATAGTATAAAAGTATAAATAGAAAATAGTAAAAGCTAGGCTTATAGCTATTATAAGCTAGAGTATAAAGCAAGGCCTATAAGGATTTAGGTCTATAGTATATTAATCTATTTTAGTATAAGTAAAAAAAGTAAAGTACTATATATATAGGTAAATAAAAACAAAACACTATATATTATAGTACTAAATAAAGCTAATATAGAAGGTAAAAATATATAAAGCTATTATAATATAAGTTAAAGCACCTATATATAAAACACCCCTATATCTAGAACACTTTTCTTACTAAAAATAGCCTAAACTAGCTATTAAGATCTACTCTAATAATAGATTAAAAAGTCTATAACTTTAATATAAGGTATATTATATAGATAAAAAACTAAAAAAAAGGTTTAAGTAATTCTTACTAGTAGACTCTTAGTAATAAGGCTAAATACCTAGCTATTAAGGTTTACTAGTATTTTACTAGTAAATCTTAACTTTTTAAAAATCTAAATAACTTTATTCCTTATAAACTAAATTTAGTATACTAAAAGACTATATAGTACTTAAGCCTTCTATATTCTATTATTCTAGATTTCTTAAGTAACTTATAGCTAGTTACTAATATACTAGTAATATTAAGTTTTAGTACTAAAAACTTCTTTATAAAATTTTTTATATAAAATATTTAAAGACATAAGGCTTTTCTATTTTATAATATTAATTTATCTTATAATTTTATACTTTTCTTACTTACTTATATTTTCTTTTTACTAGTTATATTCTTAACTATAATATTTATATTAGTTATAAGACTTTATACTAGTATATTTAAGTTACTAATTAAATATTAGAAAAAGCTTTAGTACTTTCTAAGTAAGTAACTTTTAATTAATTTTATAAAAAATAACTAAAGTAATAAGTCTTATAGTTACTTAAATATAAATAGCTAGTTTTAGCTATTTTTAGTAAAAAAAGATATTGTATATATAAAGGTGTTTTATATATAGGTGCTTTAACTTATTCCCTAACTTACTTTTATACTCCTCTTAGCCTATAATAACTATTATATTATATATATATATATAGTTTTATATTCCTTTTATCTCTACTTATACTACTTATAATATTAGTGTAGTATAAGATACTTATTATACTATAGTAGCTACTAATTATTACTACTAAGCGTTCCTTTATAAGTAGCTAGTGCCTTAGTTTTTACTTAGCTATTAATAGGATATTCCTAGCTCTTATAATATTATAAGGTCTAGGAAAAGTAGTTAATTAAGTGTTATAGTAGTAGTTATTATAGGTAAAGGCATAAGTATAGTAGTACCCTTGTATATAGGCAAAGGTAAGTAATAATACTAGTAGGTAGTATATTATATAACCTACCTCTTATAGCTATATTACCTATATACTAATATAGTAATTCTATTTATCTAGGATAATCTACTATACTATAGCCTATAAGGAACTATATAATAAAGTAGTAGCTAAAGAAGATATATAAAAGTATAATAATTAAAAGTATAATAATATTCTTTACCTATAATAGTAAATCCTCTATAGCTAAGCCTTATAGAGGGGTATTTTACCTATATTAAATTATAGTATACTCTAGAGTAGTAGTAACCCTAGACCTTAGTAAGTATTCCTTTACTTAGATTATAGGCAAGATCTTAGACCCTAGAATAAAGTATAAAGAATAATAAAATAAGTTTATTAAGGAGAAGGTATAAGGTAATAGAGGTATAAGTAGTAGCTAGACTTATACTAATATATATATAAAAAGGTATAGTTTTAGCTACCTTTTCTTTCTCTCTACTTAGTATATTCTATAGTTTATATAATATCTTTAAGCCTAGCGTAGGAGAACTAAGTAAAAAAGTAGCCTATATAGTATTTATATTATTTACTTACTTATCTACCTTAGAGCTATATACTACTATATATAATAGTAGCTTTCTTTATTTACTAAATAAGGCTACTACTAGCTATTATCCCCTTATTTTACTTTTTACTTTCTTTACTTATAATAAATATATATATATAACTTACTACTTATTTAACCTTTTATATCTAGTGTAACTAATAGGTTATCTATAGACCTATCTAGATAGCCTATAGTAAGATAAGTGCTATAGTATAAGTAAAATCTAGTAGTAAACTACTATAACTAGAAAAGTAGCTATTACACTTTACTATAATAATAGTATAAAAAAGTAGTTACTATACTAAAAAGTAGTTATACCTCTATAAGGTAGATATACTATATAAAACTAGTTCTTATATAAGGAAGTAGTTTCTTTACTATAAAGTAGTTTCTTTACTATAAAGTAGTTTTCTTAATATAAAGTAGTTCTTCTACTATAAAGTTAGTTCTCTACTATAAAGTTAGTTCTCTATTATAAAGTAGTTTTCCTACTATAAAGTAGTTTCTTTATAGAAAGGTAGTTATTATAGTAAGATAGTTAGCCTTCTAAAAGGCTACTTATCTATATATTCTATACCCCCTAATATAAACAGAAAGTATATTAGGCATAGGCTATTAAATAAAGTAAAATAAAGTATACTACTACTAGTATAGCTTTCTTTATTATCTATATAAATATTATTATAGATAGTATACCTAGGTCTATACCTTAATAAGTAGTACACTAAAGCACCTAAGAGTAATTTTATTATTAAATAATAACCTATAGTTACACCTAATAGCTAAAGTAAAGCAAGGCTATAATAGCTATATATATATTAAAGATAAGTATTATAAGACTAACCTATAAGGTTAACCTTTATACTACTAGTAAAAGTATAACTATAAACACTTTAATAACTATATAACTATTATAGTTAGTAATCTATACGTTATTATCTACCTAACTAGGCCTACCTAGTAATATATAGCCTAATAAGAAAAGTTAAATAATAATATAGTAAACTAGTAAAACTAACTAAATAAACTAGGGAACAAGGCTATATTAGTAAGTAATTATAAAAGATATTATCCTAATACTATTATACCCCCCTATATAAAGCATCCTATGTCTAGGAGTATAGAGTAACTAGCTCTTAGGTTATATTAGTTTAAGTAGGCTAAAGTGTATAGTATAGCCTACCCTAGAGAAGAGGATAAATAAGGCAGTAGATTAGTAACCTATACACTAGGATATATAGTAGACTTATTAATAGGCTTAATAATAGTAAAAAGTAATACTAAGTATAGTAAATTAAGAGATAATAATATAATATAGCTTACTATAGGTTAACTTTATTACTAGTCTAAGGTATAACTACCTAGCTTTAATATTCTTAGTAATATCTAGAGCTATATAGCTATAACTGTCTTTAATATAGATGCCTCCCCCTCCTTTAAGGATAAAGTCCTAAAGAGAGACCTAGAGAGGCTTAGTTCTTATAGTTATAAGTAGTACTAGCGTCTACTACTTAAACTCTTATAGTAGCTCCTACTACTAAAGTATATAGTTAATAGTATTATATTACTTCTTTTTACCTATATAGTATATAAGGTGCTCTTTTACTACTATAGGCTTAGTATAAGACTATAAGGCACTAGTTTACTACTAGGCTTATATAAGTTAAAAGTTAAAACCTTTTAATAGTCTAGTTAAAGCTAATTAAGAATCTATTAAAGTGTTAATATAAGGAGTATAGCTAGTGCTATAATTAACGTAGTAGAATATATTATAAAAAAGGAAGAATAATAAAGATATATAGGTTATATAGGAGACACTAAGCGTTTATTATAACTTACTAAGCGTTAGTAAAATAAAGGGTTTATATAACTTTTACTTATAGCCTTATATAGCTAAGTAGTATATAGCTAAGAAATTATAGTAGTAAGTAGATTAATAGTTAAATATTAGTAATAATTAGAAACTTATTACTAGTAAATACTACTTAAGGTAATTATAGTAGAGGCTTTTAACTACTATAAAAGCTAAAGAAAAAAAAAATATAAATAAACCTTATATTAACTATTTAAAAGAGGACTATACCTAGTGTAGACCTATATAAGCTATTTCTTAACACCTTTATAGTCTTGCTTTTTTCTCTTTTTATTATAGGCCTTTCTTTTACTCCTTTATTAGTCTTATAGATAGGTGTTAAAGGGAGCACTTACTATAGTAGTAATATATATAAGAGGAAAAGTAGTAATAAGAAAAAAATTATTTTATAATTATTAGTATAGATGCCTACCCTACTAAGAAACTAGCCTTATATACTACACTAGCTAACTATACCTTAATAGCTAATATCTAGTATTACTAGTTACCCTAGGGCACCTATATAGACCTATAGTAAAAGACAGTAAAAAGGTATTAAATTAGCTACTAGTCTACTTTACTAGCTAGAGGCCTTCTATTATCCCTATGCTACTAAGAAGTCTATAGTGCTTAATGTCTAATAGCCTAGATAAGGTCTTACTTACTAGTAACCTAGGTATTACTAACTAGCTTTTACTTATTTATATCCTTATAAGTATACTATATATTAAGGTTAAACTATATATTCTTTATTCTATAGCTATTAAGGACCTAGTCCTTAGTAAAAGTATTACTAATAAAAATAACTATAATAGCTAACTAGGTAAATAAATAGTAATTTATTCTTATATTATAGTAATAAGGGGGAAGACTTACCTCTTCTCTAGTATTATAAATATTAGTCTTAATATACTCCTAGAACTTAGTAAGCCTACTACATAAAATAGTAGCTATACCTTAGTAAATAACTAGGTTATAGCTATTAGCTACTACTTTTATCTCTAAGTATAGCTAGATATTAAAAGAAGTAGTATTAATATAGCCTTTACTACTAGTTAGGCTAAGGTTCTATAAAAAGTAGCACTAAGTAAGTAATTTATACTTACTAAGGTATATAATAGTTAAATAATAGACTAGCTTAGTGTCCTTTACCTTCTTCTAGTGCTTAGTATATAGGCTATACTATATAATAATATAGTATATTTACTTTACTATATTCTTAATAGCCTATACTATAGCTATATTTATTATCTATATATTAAAGGTATATATATAGAGGTAGTTATTATTCTAGAGGACATTATAAAAGGCAAAGGCCTATAATATATCTACTATTATCTATAAGTAGACCTAGAAGAGGACTAGTAGTACTATTATTATACTTCTACTATTAATAAAGCTAGATGTCTTTCTAGATATCTATTAGGCTATTAATAAAATAGTATACAAGGTTAACTTATAGGCTAAAGTAAAGGTAATTAGAGAAAGTACTACTTAGGAGTTAATAGGTATATACAGTAGCCTTTTAGTGCCCTAGGCCTTTTTACTTAGATAAAGGTTATTATTAAAAGTACTAGGCTATTATTATTATTATTATTATTATTATTATTATTATTATTTTTTCCCCTCTAGGTTAGTATTTATAACTTAATAAAGTGTTATTATAAAGTTACTGCCTAGTAGAAGAGAGAGAGGTTTTAGTAAAAGGTAGTTTAAAAGAAACTAAAGGCTTCTTTTGCCCCCTTCTACCTAGCTAACAAGATTATATAGGCTAGCGTATTACACTATAAGGTAATATATATATAAGACAGCTATAGGTAGGCTTTTTTCCCTATTATTATAGAGATAAAGCCTATATAAGGAAGGTAGTTAAGGCTAACTTAACCCCTTAGTACTATTTACTTTTACTTTTATAGCTACTTAGCCTAAACTATCCTTATCCTTTTAGCCTTTACTAAAACTAAAAAACCTTTTATTTATTTCTTTCTTTTTTACTTTACTATAACCTTAACCTATTTATCTATACCTTCTACTAATAAAGTATAATACTAAATATAGCCTTATATAGCCTTATTACTATACTTACTATAAACACTAGTACTAACGCTACTAGTACCTCCCTCTATATTTACTAAACTATCCTATTAAAGCCTAATTAACTAGTAACTAAAGAAAGAGAGTATATTAAGCTTAACAAGGTCTTTACTACTGCCTAGGCAAAGGCTAAGACTACTAGTGTCTTTTATTAGCCTACTATTTATACTACTCCCTATAAGGACCTCTACTAGCTTGTCTTAATTATTAGTAACTTTATTACCTATAATATAGACAATATTAATATCTATATTTATACTACCTCTAAAGAGTACACCTACTTCTAATATATAGCTAGTATTCTTATTAATAATCCTATCTATATTAATATAGATAATATTACTTACTAGTGTAATAAATAGGACTATAAGAACCCCTTAGTGTAATACTCTCCTTTTTTTTTTCTTTTCTCTCTCTTTCTTTAATAGTGTTCTAGACTAACGTTACTAGATAAGCTTTCTTTTTATTATTACTACTATTAATAAGGCTACTAAGCTAGACGCCTAGGGTGCCTATATTACTATACTAAGGGTTAAAGAAGACTATCTCTTCTTGCCCTTAGCTAGCTATAGTAGCTAGGTGCCTATTATCTTTAATAATAAGTGTAATAGTTAAGATATAAAGGCTAAGGTATTCTTAATAATGTTATATAATAGGAAAAAAGGAGAATAAAAGGCACTAAGAAGTAGTCTATTAAAGTAAAAAAGAAAAAGAAAGTAATACTATTACTATATATAAGGGTAGCTAATAGCTAGCTAGCTATACTCTATACTACACTAGCCTATATTAAATCTTAATTTACTTAATAAAGATATACTATATAAAGGCTACTTACTAGATATATAATATAGCTACTACTTTATATAATAAGGTCTAGAAGCTATACTTAAGAAGAGGGTACTTTACTATAGTCTAATATATACTACACTATATTACTTTATAAAGAAATAAAGCTAGTTATAGGCTTTATTTAAGTAGTCTTATAAGGTACACTAATAACTTATTCTTTCTTCTTTTTTTTTTTTTCTTTTTTCTCTCTCTACCTTACTTATCCTAATAAATAAAAGCTATATTACCTAGTTCCTTTCTCTTTAATACCTTTATTACTAGTACTTTCTTTATAATAACTACCTTAATAACTACTTTCTACTTACACCTAAGGGGCTAGTCTACTTCTTTCTTAGTTAGAGAGACTAACATATAATTTACTAACTACTTAAACTACGTATTTTATCTTTTACCCTATATACTTTACCCTTCTTCTTCTCTTTTCTTTTTACTCTTCTTTACTTATCCTCTTATTTAAATAATAAGCTAATAATAAAACACTACGCCTAAATACTATAATAATATAACTACCTTAATTAGTACTAGCCTAGAGGCCTTTAGTAAAAATAAAGTTAAGCTATTCTATAGTATTAAATATATTATACTAAAGCCTATTAAGATAAGTAGATATAAGTCTTTCTTTTTTCCCTTATATACTATATTACTAGGATAGCTAAGACTAGCTAATATCTTATCTTAGCTACTATAGTTATCTTTAAGCTAGCTACTACTAACTATATCCTTTACGTTGTCCTACTAGCCTACTATAACTCCTAGCTACTTAATAACCTTACTATTACTATCTAGTAATATAGTATAGCTAACGCTAGTATTTATATAAGCAAAAAAAAGGTTATCTTCTATACCTTTGCCTTAGGTAACTATACTATTAGTAGTATTAGTAGTATAGTATTAGGCAGTAATCTTAGGGCTAGTAAGCTTAAGCTTAGTATTACCCTTAATAGTGCTAACTATAGGTTACTAAGTATTATAACTATATCTTATAATAATAATAAAGTAGTTAAGGCACTCTATAACTTACTTTTCCCCCTAGATATTACTAATAAAATACTCTATATTACTATAGTAAGTGCCCCTAGCTAGTCTATTAACCTTCCTAAGGAAAGCTTTAGTATTTATATTAATATCCTTATTAACTAAGGCACTATTAAGTATATATATAGCCCTTCTTCTCCCTCCTATATATACCTTACTTTCTATACTAATAATAAAGTAGTATATAATAAAGCTAATAAGTCTTACCTAGGTTATTAGAGATCTCTAGTAGTATAGCCTCTGCCCCTATAAGTAGGCGCCTAGTACTTCTATGTAGGCCTATAAAAGTAGAAAAAATAATATAAGCAGTAGGCTAATAGGTGTAGTAGTAAAGAGAATATTTATACTAGCTAAAGGTTTTATAAGTAAGACAAAAAGATCTCTTTAACTAAGCAGTTTTAGTTTATCCCTTAGACTAGGTCTTATTATAACTATACTCCCTCTATATATTATACTATCCTCTATAATATCTTATACACCTACTAGTTATAGTTTAATATAATAATAATATAATAATAACTACTACTAGTATATTAATATATATAAGGCCTTCTTTTACTTAGCTTACTAAGTAGCCTAATTATTCTTTTTTCTTCTATATAGCTAAAAAAAGACCCTAGATAATAAAAGTAAAATAGGCTCCTAAGGCACCTTTACCTAGTAGTTAGAAGCTAGCCCTAGCTAGTCCCTCTTAGTATAATATAGTACTAATTACTAAGATAATAACAAGATCTATACTACCTTATATATAAAAAGAATCTTTAAGGTACTTAGCTAATATATAATAACATAAGGTCCTATTACCTAAGAAGAAAATTATAATAAACTAACCCTATTACCTTTAAATAAGTATAATATAATCTAAGTATAAGGGGGCACCTATAGCTAGTGTTATTACTATATATTAAGAATTCTTGTCTAATATTCTAGCTATTACTATATATATCTATTAGGCGCTAAGACCTTTAGCTACTATGCTACCTAGTAAATAAACTATCTTAGCTATAGGCTAGTCTTCCTTTCTCCCCCTTGGCCCTATAACTATAAAGCTCCTGCTACTCCTTCTAAGGTTCCTTATATCTCTATATTAATTCTTTACCCTTTTAACTTTATAATTATAAAGCCTTTAATATTTATCTATAGGCTTCTTACTAGTAACAAAAGCTTAGCCTTATAACCTATAGCTAAGTAATATATTAAAGAAAAGGCAAAGGCTTTATAATATAGGCTATATATACCCCTTTGCCTTCCTATTATTACTTAATTAAGCTTTACTATTAGAGAGTCTAAATTATCTACCTAGTTATAAAGGGCAAGTAAGTAACACTTATATAGACTACCTTATAGTATTACTATAGCTACTGCCCTCTTATAGGCTTATAGTATACCTATATAGATAATATAAAGGTTATAAGATAATCTAATAACTCCTAGTTAATATTCTTCTATAGGCTACTAGTAGGCCTTATTATCTTACTATTAAAGTGTAGCCTTATAAGGCTTACTAGCTACTTTAGTAATAAGGCTTATATTAATACTATTAATATTTACTTTTTCCCTCTAGTAGCTTAGAGATTATTACCTAAAGGCCCTAGACTTACGCTATTATATAGGGTTTTTATAGTAGTAAAAGTAAAAGCAAAGGTAATAGGTAGAAAAGTAAACATTAGGTTACTATAGGATATCTTATAAGTAGTTACTAGCTAAGGCTATATAGAGGACTTACTTAAGGTATTAAGAAAGGGCAAGGCATCTAGGCTACCTAACAAAGGAAAAGAGGAATAGTAAAACATAGGAAAACTACCTACACTACAACAACGTCTAATAATAATAATATATATATTAATTAATAGGTCTTGTAATTCTTAGACCTAATCTACAAAGATACTAAAATAAAAGTATAAATTAATAAAGTAATTATAAAAAGAGTAAATTTCTCTAAATAAATAAAAGTGTAGTAATAACTAGTAGTATATTTTTATATAAAGTATTAAGGCTAATAATAATAACTATATATAAATAATTATATCCCCTCTAATCCCTTTTTAGGTCTATAAATCCCTTTTTTAATAGGTAAGTAGCCTTTTTATTGTTCTATCCCTTATATTAACTACTATATAATTCTTAGGACTATACTACTTAACCCTACTATAATTATCCCCTTAGACCTATTGTCTTAACCTTAAGTAAAAGGTCTAACTAATTCTTAGACCTAAGAACTAAAGAAAGAACCTAAAGAAACAAAGGAAAGAAAAAGGAGAAATAGTTTAGTGCTTATAGTAGCACTTAAGTTACTTTAGTAGCTTAGGACCTTTCTTTGCCTTTACCTTTATAATAATATTACTATATCTAAGTTTATAACCTTTTATACTACAAGAAGTCTATAAAGT
>NW_026850742.1:0-42865 GCF_030913465.1 Colletotrichum navitas
CCCAGCGTCCACATCAGCACTACCAACACAACCTACGAAGCTCGTCATGGCGTTATGGGATTGTCTGTTATCACTGCGGGTCCCTAAAGAACCGGGGAATCGCCGCCGGCATGCAAGTCAGCCAGCATCTCATACACGATGAGTTGAGGTGAACTTATCCGCCTGTCGGACGACCCCACCATCTTCCCAAAGACATTGTAAGGCGACTTTCATGCACTCCTGGCCTGCGGTTCTGTATACGGTAACACTCTCTGCGCCGTATTTGAAGCCATACTCTGTTCATATCTACCGAGAATGTCCCTCGCCCGATCTCCGGGCCTTCACTTTTGTCCTGGGATTGGTCACTTGCTTGTCCGACTAGGCCCGGTAGACTTGCTGCCTTGCACCGAAACAACCAGTCGCATATGAACGAGCCCATGAGTCACCTCAGGCCGTGCGTGATGGTGTGGACTACACATCGTCATCTCCCATTAACTGCAGGTTATATGGCATCGACGCATGCTGTACTCGAGGTAAGTGGGCTTGCGTGGCATAAGGATAGAGAGAGAATGCATAAAGGACAACATCTGCCCGGTCTTTGAAGTTGGATCTGTAACCTCGAACAGGAGAAAACAAATAAACCACACACCAAACAAACGCAGTTATGATGAGAATAGCCATCGTCGGAGCCGGAGGTCTCGCAGCCATCCTCACCCGCCACATCACACAGACGGCCAACCCTGTGATAGTCCTTTCTAGAGATGTTGGTTCTCCGTTCCTAATCATCCTAATGGTTACTGCTAAAATGAGCTTGTACAGGCAAGACCGGACTGGGAGCAACGCTACGACTGCCAGGTCGCCGTCGTTGACTACGATGACGCCGAAAACCTCAGATTCGCCCTCCAAGGCATTGATCTCGTCATCTCAACGATCCGCGGCCATGAGCAGATCAAACTGATACACGCCGCCCGCCATGTCCGGGTGCGTCTGTTTGTCCCGGCAGAGTTCGAAGGCTCGATTTCTCGCAGACCATCTGATGACGACCCCCTGGACTACGGGTCATCCGAGGCCATCGAGCTGTTGAGACACTGCGCCGGCTCCAAGTCCCGCAAGATGGACTACACGGTTTTCTCCTGTGGCATCCTTTACGAACGCTTCGCCCCTGGTGGGTTGGCCGACTATGGCATGGGTGACCGAGCCTGCATAGGCAGCCCGGGAGCCTATCTTGTCGACGTCGGAAACGCCACGGCCGATATCGTCGAGACAGACTCGTCCGGACGTCCGGTTCAGGTATGCATGACTTCGGTGGAAGACGTAGGTCGCTTTGTCGCCGCGGCCATCGAGCTTGGCCCCGGCACCTGGCCTCGGGAGTTCAGGATGCGCGGCGACAGGATGTCGGTTCGGGACATATTTGCCAAGTGCAGCAACGTCAGAGGAGGCGAGTTTGCAACTTCCACTTTGCCGAACGGGCGCGATGGCGAATTGCTAATAATTGGCAGTCGCATTTACCCTGAGGACTCGGGACTGCTCTAAACTCCAGAGCGAACTCGCGCACTGCGAATCACGACAGAACTGGACCCAGTGGTGGAACATCCAACGCCTAATAGCCACCGCCGACGGACGGTACGACTTCCGCCAAGCTAATCTCAACGAGGCTGTTGACTTTCGGCCGGTCGGGTTCAGGACATAGTTGGAGTCCCAGTGGGGGCGATGATAATACTTGGTGCATCAACTTGTGCGCTTTACCTGTAAAGGTTGGGGGGATTCAGAATTTCCATACTCACCCTTTACCCATTGTATCACCACACAATCCCTATACAGCAAGCAGTAAATGATGACTCGTTCACTTGATTGCCCTTAAACTGAACCTAATGTCTGATTAAAATTTTCTTCGCCCACTTTCAATCTTGGTATACCTGCTATATCAAGCGGTAGCTGTGTGGTCCATGTAGTCGACCTGGTGGCCGAAAAGATGACACAGTCCAGACCTGTTCAGCTTATGGCGAGATACCTGGGGACAAGAATGGTATCCATCCATTCTGCACTAATCGGCTTGGCCATCTCTACCCAAACATACTGAATGGAGGCCTCAGCGAACCATTCAAATGGTCGGTACCGGACGAAGTCAAAAGGCAACATGGTGCATATGACTGCATCCTTCGGACCATATCAGGCCTGGTTCCAAGCCCAGATCCAACCCGTGTCCTTTTGGGCGCTGCCATCATGGACCACAGCACTGGCCTTACAGGTGGTCGACCAGGCAATGGTATCGGGCTTGATTCGGCTTCTGTGGCCGGTCCCAAGTACCATGAAATCTGCCATCAACTGCGCCTCTTACACTGTAGTATCGGGGTCGCCAATGCTGACGCGCCCTGCTCTTGCGAGGGTCCCTCCCGAGGCCACGATGACAACCTGCCATTGGCCAGTCTCTTTTCTGCCAGTAATCCGCCTCAGAAGCTTTACGGATGCCCGGATGCAGCAAAGTCAGCAGCGTGCCTTGGGAAAGATACGCACAATGTAGTTATATGCGACTGCATCTTCAGCCCGAACTGTCGACGTCATTCCACAGCAGCGCACCACATTGAGCATTTTTCGCAGTCTTGAATTGCATTATATCAGGCTGCCGGATGCCTCGCGATGCCGGAGCCTATGGCCTAACCATATAGTCGGTTCCTAACTCCCTAGATCGGTCAGGGATTTCCCGCCCCAGAGCCGCGTTGAATTCTCTTCTATTCGCCGTGTTGAATGCCAGGTGACCATCTCAAACAAGCTATTCCGTGTGACACTTTGTACTGTTGAAACTCCGTTGTGTAGATACCATGCGCCCATGCCCGGTCCCATTGCCAGTGTAACCCACACTAATGTCCGCCCCCCCCCGCTCCCGCCGCGCCATCTTGTTTGTTGAAAAGTATTCTCCCAAGTAGCATTGCCCTCGTCTTTCTCATGTGGTCTATGCCTTACGCCTTCTCTGACTCTTCGCCGAACTCCTCCACGACCCAGAGACAGAACTTCTCCCACTCGGTCGCCCACTGCTTGAGCCGGTCCGCCTTGACACCCGACCCCAGGCTCGCCTCCTTGATCCCCGCGGTCCACTCCGCGGGCGTCTCGTCCTCGAACGCGGACCACCGCACGCTGTTCTCGGCCATGGAGCCCAAGCCCAGCAGCCCGACGTTCTCCCACCCCTGCAACGCCTGCCAGTAGTCGTGCGACATGCCCGCCGTGTCCTGGCCCAACATGGCTGGGTCGTCGTTGCAGAGGGCGCAGGGAACGCCGCGGGACAGCAGCGCGGGGAGCGGGTGCGACATGATGGAGCCGCAGAGGCGGAGGACCTCGTTGCTGATGGGGCACGACTCGACGAGGATGCGCTTTTCCTTGATCATGTCGATGAGGAGCGGGTGCTTGTACAGGGAGAAGCCGTGACCGATGCGTCGCGTGCCCAGGAGAACGGCGTCGAAGAGGTTCTGGTCCGTCTCGTCGCCGTCGCCGAGGGTCTCGCCGGCGTGGAAAAAGAAGGGCAGGTTGACGCCCTCCTGCGCGCACTGCTTGCGGAACCAGAAGAGCTCCGGGAGGAGGTCGCGAAGGGGGCGGCCCAGGTCCTCCTGACCGACAAGGTCGTAGCCGGCGATGAGGTGCGGCCAGGACATCTTGGTCGTGATGCAGTTGTCCATGCTCTCGATGATATCGCGCGTGGGCAGGTGGCGGATGGTGGTCCAGATGGTGCGGAAGCCCCAGAAGGCGGCATTGGCGGGATCGGACTTGAAGAGCGCGAGCTCCTCCTCCATCACCTGGAACATGTGGTTGTAGTCCTTCTCCGGCTCTTCTTGGCCGTCACGGCAGTAGTTGAGGGGCCATGTGAACCTGCTTCCGTCAGTGACTGTGGTTCTTGGGAATACGGGAGGAAATGATCCTCACCTGAGCTCAATCCAGTAGATGCCGTCCGCTAACAGCGATGCCATGAGTCTCTTGAGGAAAGCGCGGAAGATGGGCTCGTAGTGGATGATGGTGTTAGTGACCATAAAGCACGAGGCAAATTTGCGCCAAACGGCGTCGATGCCGTGATGCTGCTCCATGCTGTCCGTCAACGTGATGGTGCATCGGGACTTCAGCCATTTGAGGAATCCCGGCCTGCCGCCGTCGGGGTACTCGTCCGCCGCCTTGGTCAACAGCCGGAACTCTCCGGGAACGTAGTCATCCTCCCACGGCGAGTTCTTGCTGTCCTCGGCCTTTCTGAATCTGAAATGAACTCCAGACTTGGACTTTGCCGTCTCGTTCGACAGCGGCGCGTCCGCCGCGAAATGCATGCCGGGGATGTTCAACAGAACATCGAACAGGAAATCAAAGTCAACCATGGCGTCCAAGTGAGCGTGGAGAAGTGAACCCTTGGGCATTTTCTGGACAATGCGCCACAGACGGGTCGTCTCAAGGCGTTGCTTGGCGAGCGTGAACATCATTCCGGGGAAAGGCGCGAGGCCCTCGCTCGTTGCGAGGTCCTCTTCGGCCTGTGCGTTCCATATCGTCCGCTTCTCTTCAAGACGGATGCGGGAAACAATGTCGGCGGCGCGACGGGCAATCGGCGAAGCCGCGCTACGAAAAGATGCGTCGGCACGGGACTTCTGCTCCTGGGTGATAAGGGCCTCACGGCCGTTGATGTACTGTGCGATGAAAGGGTCTGAGACCTCGGGGATGTCCTGGCGGATCTCTTCCCAATCCTCGTTGGTGAGAGACATGGTGGGCGGGCGGACAGTGTAGAACTTTGTGTGTTGGAATGTGAGGAAGGGTGAAAAGGGGAGCGGCGTACGTCGGGTTATTATGAGACCCAAAGCGCCGGGTTATGGGTATTCGAGGTTGGTCGAGATTAGTCAAGTAAGTCACCGGCGGCTTACGATGGAGTTAGGCGGCCTATGATGACAGCGGGGACGCGGGGTCGATTTAATGGTCCGTGCATCCGACCCCACCCGGAGTCCATGCCGTTGCTGCCGGTCCGGTACGGCGTTCTTTTGCATGCTGATCAGCGGGTTATGGTCGTCGTGTCTCCACAATGCCACGGGTGGCATCTGATTGGTACGGTCAAAGTGCTGGATTGAGTGATTGGGCTGATCAGCGAGGACTTGGTCGGTACCGGGTCGGACGCCAGCGAAGGACACGCAAGGTCGAGGGATCTCCTGGAGTGGTGTACCAAGGACAAGGGGCATGCCCGGCGCTTGATGCCGTAGGGAAGCCTGGGGCCGTTGGCTGACTGAATCGAAGAAAGTATGAGCAAAGTGTTCGGAGAAAACTGGTTGAGATATTTGGACAAGATCTTCAAAGCCGGCTAGGGTTCCTGAAACGGACATTGCCAGTTTGGGGAGGGGTGAAGTCGAAGACCGTTGTCAATAAACCCAAAATGATCAGTGCTGGATTTTTCAACAGGTGGTAAGTCGCCGATCCGACTTTCACGTGATAGTATATTCAAACCTTTGCGCATCACGAGAACCAACATCTTTCTGCCCCTCCGCCCTCATACCTGAAGCGCGGTATCCTCCCTGTTCGCATGACTCCCCTTCCTCCACCCTTCCGTCGGATCTCTCTTCCGCGTAAACGCCTTTTCCGTCCCGACCTTACCCCAGCCACCGCCGCCTGGGGTGTTGATGATGATCCTCTCACCCGGCTTCATTGGCGCGCTGTTCTTAGCACCCAGGTTAAATCTCCTCTCCTCGTACTCCACCTCAGCATCCTCTCCGCTGCTCTTCCCGCCCTTGAGCCTCTTGAGGGATTTCTCCCAGCTGCCCTTCTCAACCTTCCTTACCCAGATGTTTAGTCCGGACTCGCCATCCTCGCCGCCGGCGAGCCCATATGGCCTGTATACCCGCCTCTCACTGAGGATCGAGACCTGTACCGGGATACGGAACTCGATGTCCCTCACGACGCCGTCGCCGCCGCGGTGCTGTCCGTCTCCACCAGACCCGTCCCGCAGCGAGAACTCGCGCAGGATCACCGGATAACGCCGCTCAAACACCTCCGAGTCCGTGATGCGCGTGTTGGTCATGTGAGTGTGCACACCACTGGTTCCCTCCCAGGTTGGACCTGCGCCGCTGCCGCCCGCGATCGTCTCATAGTACCCGAACCCTTTGACTTCTTTTTGGCCCGTGAGGTTCCCGCCAAAGCCAAATGTGAGGTTGTTACAGTCACCTTGGCTCGCCGCGCACGCTTGGAAGGCCTTGAAGATGACGTCCGTCACGCGCTGACTCGTCAGCACGTTGCCGCCAACCACGGCGGCGCCGCCCGAGGGGGAAAGGAGCGACTTTGGCGGGATCTTGACGTTAATGGGCTTGAGACATCCCTGGTTCAGGGGAATGTCCTCGGAGATGAGGCAGCGGAGGCAGTAGATGATGGCGCTGTATGTCACGGCCTCTGGAGCGTTTATGTTGCCGTACACTTCAGTACCGGTGCCCTCAAAGTCGAAGACCGCCTCACCCTTTTCAGCGTCGATCGTCACCTTCAGCCGAATGGGGCTGCCGTCGTCCATGAAGTCTACCGCCTGGAGGTCTCTGCCCTCGAAGCGCTTGCTGACTCCTTTCAGGAGCTTACGGACGCACAGCTCTGCATTGTTCTGGATGTGGACCATGTAGAACTGCACCGTCTCCTCGCCGTACTCCTCAATGAGTCCCTCAATAAGCGCAATACCCTTCTGGTTAGCCGACACCTGAGCTCTCAGGTCATTGATGTTGTCAGCTAAGCAGCGGGTCCCGCTGCAGCCAGGGTATTGTGCGGGCTCGTTGTATAGCAGCTCTGTCACTCTCTTCTCATCGAAGCGGCCTTCGCTCACAAGCTTCTCGCTCTTGATCGCGGCACCTTCTTGAAACAACTCCTTTGAGTGAGGTGGCATACTGCCGGCGGTGATGCCACCGATGTCTGCGTGATGCGCCCTGGAGGCCGCGTAAAAGAGAATTTTATCGCCTTTCTCGTTGAAGGCCGGCATTACGAGGGTGATATCCGGCAGATGAGTGCCTCCATACGAAGGGTGATTGGAGATGATGACATCGCCCTTCTTCAAATCGCCCTTCCATATCTCAGCTTGGCGCTTGACGCAGGTTGACATGGAGCCCAAGTGAACCGGCAAGTGAGGAGCATTTGCCACGAGGCCACCCGACGCGTCGAAGATGGCGCAAGAAAAATCTAGACGCTCCTTCACGTTGGTACTGACACTTGTCTTCTGCAGTGCTCTACCCATCTGTTCTGCAATCGCCATGAAGCGATGACCAAAGATGCTCAGCATGATGGGATCAACCTCGCGTTCCCCTTGGCTCTCTTGTGTGCTGTTATAAGTAGTCAGCATTGTAGTTCTTGTTTGAGTTTGGCGTACATACTTGTCCTCTTTGGAGCCGTCCTTCTGGATGTCGATGATAACATGGGTATCGAGTACTAAGGCTGTGGCCTTGGGCGTGACCACAATCGTCTGGGTTCCATCGGCCAGCACGGCGGGCCCCTTGATGGTCTCGCCGGTGCTCAGGTCTTCAAGCTTGTACACAGGAGTATCAAGTCGGCCCTCCTCGAAAAACACTTTCTGTCGGTTATGTGCCTTGCTCTGCTCCACATCCTTGCGCCTCAGTTCCTTCAGCTGCTGATCGACTGTCTTTTCCGTATGTCTGTAGCTCTTGCCAATGCCTCTGACGCGTACATCATCCACAATAATGTCTCTGTCATCGAGGGTAAACCCGAACTCGTAACGATGCTGCTGGATGAAAGCGGTTCCAAAGTCCCAGCCCTTGGCGTCATTCTGTTCGTCTTGGCCCGGCTTGATGATCATCAACGCCGACTCGGTACCACGGTATCTCATGTTGAGGTACTCCTCAAAGACGATTTCTTTTTCTTCGAAGCCCTGGTTGCGTAAGGCATTGCGAGATCTTTCCTTCAACTTCTCCATCTTGCTCTTCAGCTCGTCGACCACCTTGCCCGAGCACTCCCAGACCTTGGAGTCAGGCTCTTGGCGTTCGTCAACGACATCGGCCAAAGCCATGCCGTACGCCGAAAGGACGGAGGAGTATCTGTGGATGAGGATCTGTTGGATTCCGAGGGCTTCCGCGATGGCGACAGCATGCTGACCACCAGCACCACCAAAAGTTGCCAACCGATGCTTCGATGAGTCATGTCCTTTAGCCTCGGTGATTGATCGGATGGGTCTCGTCATGGTCTCGTTGGCCACAGTCAGAAAGCCATACGCCACCTCATCAACACTCATGTTTTTTCCAGTCTCCTTATTGATCCGATCAGCAAGCTCCTGCAGCACCTTCTTACTGGCCTCGGGGTCAAGCCCTTGGTCCTCGTTCTCGCCGAAAATCTTGGGGAAAAACTCGGGCAGCAGGCGACCGAGATAGAGGTTCGCATCCGTGACGGTCGCAGGACCCCCTTTTCGGTAACATGCCGGACCCGGGTGCGCTCCAGCAGACTCTGGCCCCACGACAAAGAGGCCATTCTTCCAAAACAGCATCGACCCACCACCTGCAGCCACTGTGTTGATGTCCAGCTGCGGCGACTGGATGGTCACGCCGGCGGTAGTGGTCTCGAATACATGCTCATAGCGACCCTCGCCAAATCTAGAGACATCAGTGCTCGTGCCTCCCATGTCAAACCCGATCACTGGAACTTTGGTCTCTTCATCGTATGATGTGATGGCATACCCCACAACGCCACCTGCCGGTCCGGACAGGATGGCCTTGAGGCCGGTAAAGTTTTCCACGTCCACAAGGCCGCCGTCGCTCTGCATGAACTCGCAGCGCGCGCCCTTGGCGCCTTCCTCCTGCTGGACGCTCCTTGTACCCAAGCCGCCCTCGAACCCGGCTTGGAAGCCCGAAATGTACTTCTTGATGGCAGGTGTGAGGTACGCGTCCGCGCAGACGGAGGTTGCTCGTGAGACCAGCTTGATCATTGGCATGAGCTCGTGACTGAGGGAAATATGCTTGAATCCAATATCCTTGGCAATTTTTCCGATAAGGGCCTCGTGATCGGGGAAGGTGTAGCCGTGCATCAGGCACACAGCTATGCTGCGGATACCAGAGTCGTATACCTCTTGCAGCTGACTCCTGATACGCTCAGCCTCGGGCCGCTGGAGTATTCTCACAGCTTCCCCTGATGTGCCCTGGACAAGCTCTTCTTTCGCGGCCTCGGGCGTCCCCGCCTTGGCAGAAGCCTGCGTCAAGTGTCTCTCGGGATCCTCAGCGTAGTCCTCCAGGGTCACACGCTCATCAATCTCGACCACCTTCTCATACAAAACGTCGGGTTTCCTGATTGCCAGATCAAAAATCTTGGGCCTGCTTTGGTTGCCGATGGCGAGGCAGTCCTTGAACCCCTTTGTGACGACCATGGCGATCTTCTCGCCCTTGCGCTCCAGCAATGCATTCGTCGCTACGGTGGTGCCCATACGGATGGATTCGATATTTTTAGTGTCGAGTGCCTCGCCGCGGGGTATTTCGTGGCCGAGGAAGTGCGACATGATACGGCGGATGCCCTCGAGGGGCGCATCTTTGTAGTTGGCCGGATCTTCGGAAAGGAGCTTGATGATGATCTCCTTGCCGTTGAGCTCGCCAACACAATCTGTAAAGGTTCCACCGCGGTCAATGGCGATGCGGATGCCACGGTCTCGTGAATCTGTGGTCATTTTGAGGGCCAAGTGGGCAGGCCGCGAAAGAGTGTGTGGTGGTTCGCGGATGTGAATGCTCAGAGAGGGGTGTGTGTAGGTATATGTGCTGCTCTTCAAGGCTTTACAAGTCAAATTAGGGTAGCTTTCAGAGATGAGATCAATCAGTTGGTTAGAGATTCGGAGATGAATGTCAGAACAATCGATGACAAATGGTCGACGTCGTGATCGGAGGCCATTGCCGATCAGATAAGGAGCTCAAGCTCCGCACCCCACCATTAGCGTGAATTACCCCGCTGTACGCTATCACTTTGTGGGGATGCCTGTGAGCTTCTACCATTGCGCATGGGGCTTTCCTTCCTTCGACTTTTGGCCATCTGCCTCACCCAACCCGGTAAAGCATATTGACGGCGATTGAAAAAGAAATACAAAGCTTTGGGCCCTCGGGGATCGAGGAGGAGGTCCGGAAAGCAAGCCTTCAGCCGATAGCTATCCATTACCTATGACACGCCGCAGGTGGTTGGTTTCATGGGAAATGCTTCAAGGATCGTTTTTGCCCTCACGAAGGGAAGCCCCATTTCTCGTCAACCGGTAAGTAGCTCTGGCTCGTATGTGTCGTCAATTATTAAGTAAAGTAAGTTTATGTAGTCTTGTTCTCGTCCTCTTGCCTGCCAGGTTGTCCAGCATCGTTCGTTTCCCATGTCTTTCTTTCAAGTCATCTTAGTCTTACAAAAACAGCGCCTGTCTTGAGCCTTCCTCCAGCCTCCATCGCTTGCGTCTCGGCTTTTTGGTACATGATGCGCTGTGCTGGCGCCAGGGGAACATGTAGAAGTGAATTAGTGGGTAATGACCCTGACGGCTTGAAGCAGCATGCCAAACATGAAGCCTCTCGCCACCTCCTCAATCTGAAGACTGTCAAAGATACGTCCGAGGGCGTCGGTCGTTGCCGCTTGTCCCATGACGCCAGACAAAGCGGCCGGGACACCCCTCTTGATGAGTAAGTTGCGGGCCTTGATGCGCAGCTTCTCCTTCTCTTCATCAGTCATCTCAGAAGGCCATGTGGCACGCTCCTCGTCCGTCGGCATTGTGTTTTCTCTTAGCTTGCGTAGGTGGTGCGCGAGACCCTCGTCCTTGGTGTTGGCGTCAATGACAGACTCTTGCATCATCTTCTGGATTGAGAGCAGGGATGGGTTGCCTGGTCGCAAAAGGAACGACTTAGCGGCGGCCAACAGCGTACGCCGGATGTTCCAAGCGGACGAGAGCGTGTACATCTCATTGATGATGGCGAAGACCAGCTCGACAGCCACGTTCGTTTCTTGCTCCGACAATGGAGGGTGTTGTCGTGCGGGTTTTGGCCCCTTCTTAGTTGTCTGGGCTTGCGGTGGGCTGAGCGAGGCAGCCCCGGTTGAGTTGCGTGGTGCAGCAAGATCGTTCATGTTGGACTGTATGTCTCCATGCGTGGGCAATTGGTAGTCTTCGGGCATCTCATCTGGAGGTGGTGGGAGATACTGGAGATTCATAACATCAAGGCTCGTTGAGGAGGGTGACCTCAGCGCGGGCGACTGCAAAGGCGCTAGGCTAGAAGCTCTACTATGTTCGCGACTGCCGGTAGCGCTTGTAGAGTTCCTTTCCCAGCGATCAGAACGAGGCTTGAGGCCATCTGCTTCAGAGTCTCCCCGTGGATCGAAGCTGGGCCGTCGCTCCATCGGAGCAATCTTCCCCGGTTGGGTCGCGACGATTGAAGATCGTTGGCTATCGAGACTGTCCCTGCCCTTTCGGGGGCCCGCTCCGGTTGGCGATGTGACGGCGGCATTGAGGCTAGTGATGCTGTCCATCCGCGGCGGTGTTCCTGTCGACCATCGGTTTGATGTTTGAATTTCCGACAGGGAAGACGTCGTGTTTTTCCTCGGGCCAAGGCCGATGTTGTTGAAAACGCCAGTCACCCCGCCAAACACTGCCTTGCCGCCCTCCATAGCACCCTTTGGTCCCATCGTCAAAACGTCCAACATGTTCTTGCCGACAGTGTCCCAGGCCAGGCCAGACTTGGAACTACTGTGCCCATGGCCCGACTCCTTTTCGAGGAATCGTTTCATGCCCTCACTCTCAGCGAGTGACTTGTACCAACAGGCATCTTTCACGTATCGTTCCAACTCACCACGCAGGGATGCCCGCGTGTGCGATTTCCAGTTAGGAAGCGTCGAGTGTTGCTCTGTAAAGGCCGTTACGCCCGAAATCGTTGCGATACGCCTGAGAATCTCGTGCAAAGTCTCAAAGTCCGAATATTGCCTGACGATCATCCAACCGGGATGATGGGAGGACGATGGCTCGATCTGAACCATGTATTCCCAAGTCGGCTTGCTCCGGATTTTGCTGCTATCATTGCCGTCCTCATAGAGGGTGATGGTGGCATTGTGAAGAGTCAAAGGAGGCTTGCGGGAGCCCTCTTCTGATGCTTCCGGGTCTTCCTTGGCAGGTGGTACGATTTGATCGAAGTTGAGGAATTGAGATGTGCTTCCGTTGGAGGTGTGTTTCGGCGACGATTTCTGGCTGGAAGAATCCGCAGCAGATCGCGGTGTGATGGGTGAGTGCACGCTTTCACCTTTGTTGGAGCTGTTGGATTCATGGGAGCCATGCGATCCGTTTGTCGACGGTTTCTCTGCCGAAGACAACGATCTCGGCGACAGCTCCCCAGGTGAGGACACTATGTTGCTCTCAGTAGCTTGCACTGTCGGCCTTGGCATCGAGTCAACGCTTTGTCGTGCCGTGGCTCTCTTAGCCTCTTCCTCGGCAATCAAGGCGTTCATGCGTTTCATCTCCTCCATGGCCTCCTCCATCTCCTCGTCAGCCTTGCTGAGCTGCTTTTTGTGCGCCGCCGATGAACCTTTCCGGCGTTCTCGCTCCATATCCAGTGAGTTGCGGTTCCCCTTGGCCAGGGAAATATTGCCGAGGTTTCCGTCAATGTCAACGAAGGCGTTATTGTTCGCACTGCTAACGTTGCTAGCATTGGCTGCGTCGGGCCCTGTCTGCATGCCAACGTCGATGGCCTGGCTGAAATCGGGCTCTCCAGCTTCCAGCAGGTACACGATCCATCCGTTGATCCACTCCGGCTTTGAGAACGACTGTAAGCTCATTTCAAGAATTACACCGGCCAGGATCTCTCTCAGGAACGCGCGTGCCGGGTCGCAATTGTATGCTGACCGGTCCAAGAAGCCAAGGAGATCATCTGCCACATTGCGAAACTTGGCCGCTTGTTGTGGATGGTTCAAGAGGTTGGCCAAGTTCGAATTGGGGTTATCTTCAAGGTACTTGGCGATGATGTCGACGGCGGAAGAATTGGGATCGTTATGTTGCTCGGTAAACGCTGAGGAGAGCTCGGAAAGGAAGACGATGAACATGGACGAGGCATTGGTCATGAAATCGATGAAGGAATCGGCGGGTCGCTTGCGATAGAGGTGGTTCGAGACGGAGAGGAGGAACGAGTTAAGGAGCCTCCTGCAGGATAGAGGGAATGAGCTGTCGTTGGGGAGAATGGGAGAGTACCACCATTTGACATAGTCGCGGATGATGGCGTCCACCAGGCCAGTCAGCGCCTCGCGCGTCTCGGGCTGGAAGTCGTCGAATCCGTGTATGAGTCGGTCCTCCTCTTCCGCGTCGTTCTTGGGCGGTTCGGCGATCTTGACCAGCGCCAGGCGTTGAAGAACGTCGATGCCCTTCTCGCCTCGGACTGCGCGCGAGACCTCTGGATGACGCGCCTCATAGGTGATGAAGGTGACAACGCCGCCGAATGCGCCAATGAGCACGAGTCCAACCTTGCCAAGGATGAAGTAGGTTGAAGCTGCCAGGCCGACTGCGACGGCTCCGAGGGCTTCGGGAGTGGCGGTCGACAAGAACCTGAGGACTTTGGCCACCAGGTCATTCTCTTCTTCGGCAGGTTTTGGCGCATCAGGTATAGATGCCGACGTTATTGAAGGGATGGAAGCGGCAGCAAGTTTCTCTTCAATCGCAGGGGGGACGGGTGTTGTCGTCGCTATCTTCTCGGTCGCCGGCAGCTTCTCGTCGGAGACGACCGGTGCTCCGGGTGGATGCACTTCAGCCCGCGTCGAGTCCATGTTTGCTTAGTTCGTCGGTCTATAGGTTCCGGGACCGCGCCCTCTCACATCCCTGGTGCTGGCGGCCAAGACAACAAAGCGTGCATTGATCGAGTCAAGCGGAAATAACAAGCGAGTTTTGATCGAGGTATAAGTTTTAAAACAGTGTATATAGCAGTCGGCGGTGTACCTTAGCTGCAAGCTGCAAACGCAAGTCTGGAGAAAGAGAAGGGAGAAAATAGAGGCAGAGGACAGGCTGTCCGTCTCTTCCGGGTGGTTCTTGTCAGCCACACGCTACACCAGTAGTGTTTCGGAAAGTTGAGTCGGAAAAAAAGGCGTGCATCGACTGATCCCGGTGGAACAGATCAGATGTCGTTCTAAAAGGGGCCTAAGCGCGAATGGGGATTGGGGAATGGGGAAAGGACGGCAATGAATTCTTGTTGACGTCTCTTTTAGGTGGAGTTTGTGTGGCAGGATAACACACCAGGAATGGGAATTCAGCTCGTGGTCCAGCTCCAATCTACTAATTTTAGTGACAGAGCCCCTGCAACCGAACGTCCTCCCTACTGTGTTACAGTGTACCATCATGCTAAAACAAAATGAGATGAAATAAAATACAAACTCCCCCATTCTGTTTGTGGGAGGTATTTCTTTACACCCTTGAGTGCACTTCTTTATTGATTTCGGTTGCGGAACTGTACCAGATCGAAGGGGCTAAAAGAAAAAAAGGCAAACGGATACTCTCTCCTCAGAGGAAATGAGATGCTGAACGGATGCGGGGTTGATACAAACCTCAAGTAATAGTTGTTTCTAGGTCAAGGGGCCGGCTAATTATTGAGTGAGCTCTCGAGTTGAGGCAAAACGACGATGTTCCTTGCAGAGGTAGGGGGGGGGGGGGGGGCGCGCGACATGTATCTTCACATACCACTTCATCAGTGACCAAATTGCGGCAGAATGGACAAACAGAATCACGTGAGTCTTCGTCACATGGTCTGGCGTTTCCCCGATTACGTCATCTGGAGAAGTCGCGACGAACTACTTTACTCGACCGACCACAACGCGCCTGCCAAGTGGTTGACAACTCACTGTGCACGCAACCGATCACCTAGGGGTTCTGCGACTCGGGAACCAGAAACCAAGCCACAGATTGATTCTGAGAACCAAGCCATTTAACGCAAGCGCAGCTGCCAACTTCCGCCCCAGCGAACAATGCCGTTCTCGAAGGGTACCAAGCGCGGTGCCCCGCGCGACTCGCGTAGCGACTCCGAGGACGGGGTCGTCGCCAAACCCACCAAGAAGAGCAAGATGTCCAACGCTGAAGGCAGCTCGAGCGGTGTCGACAAGGAGGGTAATCCCTACTGGGACGTAAGCAATCCTTTCTTCTTGTTCACTTTTCGTCTGGTCCTCGACTCTCCCGGCCAATGGGTGCTGATGGCTCCCTTCCAATAGCTCTCCAACAAGCGCCGCGTCGGCGTCTCGCAGTTCAAGAACAACACTTTTATCAACATCCGCGAGTTTTACGAAAAGGATGGTGACATGCTGCCTGGCAAGAAAGGCATCTCCCTCAACATAGCCCAGTACGAGGCCCTGGTCAAGGCCATTCCAGCTATCAGCGAGAAGCTCCGCGCCATGGGCCACGATGTCGAGGATGTCGAGGAGGATGGCGGCGCGCCCACCGCAGTCGAGTCTCAGGAGAAGCCAACCAAGGAGAAGCCAAAGGTCAAGAAGTCCAACATTGAGGCTACCAGTGACGAGGGGTCGGAGTAGGCTCCGAGCTTGGGTGGCGAGATGTGCACCTCCGCTGCTTCGAGTGCGACTATGAGTTCGAGCTTGGGGCCCGATTCCACTTGAAGAAACTCGGGGTATGGTTAAGTTTCTTTCTTTTTTTTTTTTTTTCCAAGAAAAGTTTCCACGTAATTAGTTGCTGCTTTCTCCTGGCCACGATCAACAGGATGGATGTATGATGGGAGACGACGGGATACCAATTCGGCGCGTATGACAGAGCGCGATAGCTAACTGGCTCGAATTCGAATTGAAATTTTTCTACCAAGCTTTGTGATTTGCCTTGTGAGGTTATGAGGGGTTGGCGAGATTCCAATTGCACGAATAAACTTGTCTAGATTCCGACCTTGCTTGCGCCGCTGTATAAATACCGGAATAGCCCCGCCTACCATTGGGAAGAGAACCTTGTTCTCAGGGACAGATATCATTATGACCTAGGGAAAGTCATTCTGTTACCTCTCATTCTTCCATTAGATTATCGCTCAAAGTCCTAGTAAGCTAGGCACCAGTCGGTACGGGGTTGTAAGAGTCTAGCGACGATGACTATAACCGTTGTCCTCATATTATTGGCCCTAGATACCGCGGAGACGGCATGTACGTGAAGGTTTGGCGGGCGACCACGTAAAGTGGTTCTTATAACCCATGGCTTCCAGACGACAGGCTTCTAGGCACCAGATATTATGATGGAAGGCTCTTAGGATAAATGTAATCATAGGTTCACGGGTATACGGTATTTTGAAAAGAATATATGGCGTCTACTTTTGGGGAAATTGCTAAGAAAGGTACCTGAATCATTTTTCGAATATGGTCTTCTTCAAAAAACCACCCTTTCCCATAAAGGGATAAGTTTAGACAAAACTCTTTCTCGGTAATTCCTTGTGATCCAGCGGTTCTATCTTGTGGTTTGTTCCATGCACACCCAAGGATCATATCGATATCAGCCAGTGTAGTCCATACGAAGTGGTTTTCCCATAGAAGAATTGAGAAGATACAATCTTGATTCCCTCTTCCCAGCAAAGAGGGTACTTGTCTCTATCAATAGCTAAAACAAAGAAACAGCCTCTGGTGGGCCGTGATATACATCTGCCGTCCCTGGAAGACTGCAGAACACTCCTGCAGGCAGCAAAAGCAGTGAGAGGTCTAAGAAATCAACTCACATACGTAGGGTCGGTAGATACTTGAATATGAAATTCCGTCCCAGAAACAAGCTGAAGCTTGGGTCATGGGCTGTCATGCATCGACTAGTATATTGCAACCTAGAACGGTACCTGTCGGACTAGTCGTGGTAGATATCGTAAGATCTCCTGACGGGGTAATTATCTCACGAGTAGCCACTGATTATATAGGTTTCTCGCGAAATTTTGACCTCTGGAAGCGTCAAGGGGGATTCGAAATCAAGAGTAATGCATGACACAGAAACATATTGATCAAGGATCGGGGTCCATCAACCAAACAGCAAGCGACAGATCGTTCAGTGCCACGACAATTCAAAACATGGGGTCCCTCTGATAATTCGAAGCCCCCCCCCCACGTTTTTGGTCCATGTCCATGTTGTTATCTTATTGATCCTTCTCGATCAAGCAACCCGGTGGGTCGGGTGTCCCATGGAGGAGGCCAAGTAGCGTTTGCAGCTGCTCACAAATCAAATTTGAGAATCCATGACTAATACTCGCAGACATGTATTCTCTCTGATTGTCGCTCGATGTGGAAAGCAGTCACAGCAACACATTCGAGGATGCCAAGTCATTGATCCGAGGACAAGCTTGGTTCTGTGCCTCCACTTAACGCCTTGCTTAGGTTTCGATATGAGAGACACGCCAAGAAGCGGAGGAACGACATGTCGACTGTCGTGAGTATCACAGGCGTCCAGGCTCCGGTTCAAACAAGACTTACTGGCAAGAACGTATCGTCAGATTGGGACGGTGGTAGCCGTCTGGTTGTAAAACCCGAACAGCGCTGCCTCGCATCATCCTAAGCGACTAGACAGACACCACGGGCGACCTCGTTCAACCGCGGACAAACCACGTCCACTTTTACACCCGAACAGTCCTTTCAAACAGTCGTTTGCGCTGTTCCCCTGTATTCGAAATCGCCGACGCGGTCCGCAGGATCCCGGAGGGTCTCCAGCCCGTCTCGGAGTGGGTCGACGGAGCAAGTGTGGGAACAAACAAAGGATTCCCCCCCGGCCGGAGATCATTGCAGGTGGACACCGATTCCGAGGGCAGATAGAGTGAGAGGGACAAGGACCCTGCATCCGCCGAGCGCAAGTGAAGGATCTTAATCGTGCGTCTGGCCCTTTGTGCCCGCTGGTTGGCCGACACACTGCAGCACCGGTTAGGGTATCTTCATTCCAGGAGCAGCTACCGATGGCAATCGCTTGCAACCCACAACAAAGGAAATACGTGTCATCTCCTTCTGAGTAGGGTTCACGCCATTCGGATCCCCCTCCCTTAATGGGTTCCTTAGCTTTAGGCTGTATATCGCGTTTGGATCCGATATCAGCCTGAGCGCCGACGTTCATTTGGAGGGGCCCAGATGATCCGCTTGTGCCGTTCTGCGCCGTTTCATTCCGCGTTTAATTGCGGTGGGTCAAGCCTCCAAATCCTCTCCCATGTTTCGTATTTCGCCGAGATGTCACCCAATTTTTTTCCCTGGACGCAACCGTCCCGCGATCTCAAATCCCTGCTTCCAGAAGCCAATCTCTCTTCACCACCTCCTCGGGGTCTCGGGGGCAGGGGGGGCTTCTCTGCGCCAAACTCTGTAGCAGCGTCGCAGGTCTAGGGAAGCTTGGTGTCGACAATCCAACGGCAAGCGCCGTGGCCGATCCTCATCATCTCGAAAGGAGCATCGACGAAATAGAGTCTACATAGTAGTCTGCTCGCCCTTCGGCGAAAGGTCCTCCATCTCCTGCACTGTGCGAAGATGTATGTTGCCTCCTCCGCCGTACAGGCCTCCGGCTTCCCGCCTTTCTCTCTCCTCAACCAAACCAGACTTGTCAGACCGCCCCGGCATCAGCCGGTCGTGGCTAGAAGCTTCGGGATGGAACGCGCGCGTTTGCCCCCCCCCCCCCCCCCCCCCCCCCCGCCGACCACGCTCGCCTCGCGCCTCTCAGCCCCGATATGCATGCTCGAAGCAGTGCAAGCGCGGCTTGGCCCGCGTGGCGGTGCGAGCGAGGACGTCTTACGGCGGGTCGTGGGTGACGACGACGTCCACGTCGTCGTCCTCAGCCGTCCCGCCAGTGGATGTTGTATGGCCGTTTGCAGAGAGGTTGCGTAAGGTGCCATTGGGGAGGTTGAACGTGTGGGTACCTTCGGCCGACAAGCTGGTGCCGGCGTCGTCAACGGCGTCGTCCTCGTTCTTAGCGGATGCCTAGACGAGACGTCGTGCCTCGCCAAAGGGGTCGCATCCCTTCCGGGCCGGCTGAGCCACCTATAGCCGCAGAGGATGGCCACGGGGTCATTCGGCGTGCGCACTGCTTGCCGTACGAGGTGGCATGGAGAAAGTCGTGGTAAATTGGTATTCAATATCAGAACTGAGTCTGTGATGGTTGCATGGCTTGGTCCGATTTCAAGATGTCGCTGCCATTTTAGAGCTGCTTTCCTTCCGCGGGCTACGAAAGATCAATGCAGATGGTTGGTCTCTTGAAACATTCCCTTCAGCAAGACCGCGTATTTGGAAATTATACCGTATGTGGCCAGTGCAGTATTTCAGTAGCCTTGGTAGCGATCCCATAAATCAAAAGATTTGGAGCACAACCATCGACGGTCCTGGCTAGCATTGGTTTCTGAAGAGTTCTCCTCATGTTCGCAGTGGCACCACATTTTGCAACCGAAACGACTTGATGGACTATCGGCCTGGTGACAGCCCATGGCACGTTGTTTGCAGTTCTACCGAGGCACCTCGCAGTTTGTAGTTGAGGGCAACCACGGTGCCGAAACGGCCAATTGTGGCTTTGCTCGACTCAGCCGGAGCTTAGCGTTCAAGCGATACGGACGCCAGACTTGCCGGTCTTGATAGAGACGTGATGCGTAGACCCAGCCGCAGCATAAGCTCAGCACACAACAAGAGATGAATAAACTTGACAACGGAGAGAGTGTGAACCACGCACTTGGCACCACTGCACACCGCAGTTCCGTTAGATCCGTTGATGCCATAACTTTACATTGAGGCCGCCACAAACTCCAAGGAAGGTACCGGGAGAAACCAACACCCGCCCCCCACAGATTTGCAGAGGGAGCCTGGGCTAAAATTCAGGAAGAGTGGTGGTGTGGTGTGATGTGGTGTGCTCGTGGAGTTCGGATTCATTTGAGTTTGAGAAGCAACATCGGATGGATTGTCGTCGATGACATGAAGCCAAGTTTATTGCCCCCAAAAGCAAGGCTGGGGAAGGATCGGTCATCGCCCGTGCTTTGTGACCACTGACAATGACGATATTATGAAGGCCAGCCAAAACCGCAAGTGCCACGGGAGTCAATATGAGACCACTGCCGACGTTGTTTGGAAGCTGGCGTTACTGGGATGGCTGAAGGATGTGCGTTTCTACCGAGGAGGAGAGGGGCGAAGTGCGCCGCAACAGGGTTTAGGGAGGAGTCCTGGAACCAGATTGAGGCGATTCAGCCCCAATGGCGGGGAGCACAAGTGGTTGTGAACTCCATGGGTGCGGCGGCAGTCCTAAGCCTGGTTCGGGTTGGTGGTTGTTCAACAGGAGGCAGTTCTCAGATTCCGCGGCAGAATTACAAGTACAAGTGAAGTGCGAGTCGAGAGAGTGAAGGAGGCTGAGCATTTGAGACGGTGGAGACGTGGCGGGAATGCGGGTTAAAGGCGTCGTCACCTGTGAACAAGTGTGGCGTTGAACCGATACTTGTACATACGTAGCTACCTAGGCATCTACGTACTTGCCTCTCTCTACCGCTCCTGTTTCTACACCATTTGTTTCCCTTGTACGATGTTTGTGTTTGTACATACAACAGCCGGTACACAGCATTTGGAGTTTTATTTTTAGAGGCACTAGTGTGCACTGCGAGAAAGAATTGCATGCTGCACAACTATGTACTCGCAACCTTTGGCTTTGCTCTCTTGCTCTGGCCATAAACTGCTGGCCTCTCAATCAACCTTACTGGCCCTCAGACCATCCCCTGTCATCAAAGAACGGCGCCCGTTACTCTATATCAGTGGCTCGGAAAGTTACAGACCCCCAGTCCAACCCCAAGCGAGGCCGTCTCCTCCTTGCTCAATCAAACAACGGGACCCTAGCAGTGCATGCGACAACGGGAACCACGACATCGAATGGGCAACAACCCTCTTGCGACCGTCGCGGGTACGAGGGAGGGGGGGAAATAGGTACTGTACACGATAGAGGGCTCCGGTAGATGCGTTGCTGAGCTGTTCTCGGATCGACTGTCATTGCGATTGACAGATGGACGGACAATTATCCTGCAGCAGGTGAACAGGCCTGACATGTGTAGGTAGTCCCCCCTCATGTGGCTTGATCTAGGGACTCAGCGGTGGTCTGCCCTTGCTCAGCCAGGGCTGCCATGTTGGTGGCCCCCATCCCTCTAAAACCTCCCCGCTAGGCTGGTCACGCACTTCATATACGCGTATACCCTTCCCCGATGGCTGTTGGCTTTTGGCTGTCTGGGATGGGGCCCTGGCGACGTCACCCGGCACCCCTGAATTGCGCCGACCAAGAGCAGAAGCTGGTTGATGTACATGTTGATGGCTTTTAAACTACCACCTACCTACCCACCCATACTACTTTTATATGTGGGCAAGTATTGACGGGTTCCTCCCTCTAACCCCAAGGCAAACAAATCATTCTTCTGGAAGCTGGAAGCCAGAACATCTTCTTTCCTTGCGAAGGGCGTGTTACGTGTCAAGTACACAGTACCTACCTGGCAGAAGCACAATGCCTCTACCGGTAGCTTCTGAGTGACCAATCTTGTTCCGTCTTCAACCCTAAGAACCCAGAAGCTTGGAGATGCCGCGCCACGCCAGAATGTCTGAAACGCGATAACTCAACCTCGGTCTATAACGCGTGCTTGGCGCAGTGAGGGGACACCGCCAACTTGGACGGATAGCACTAACTGTCTGGGTAGTGTAGATCGCGACCCTGCGGATCTTTTCTACTTACCTCATGATGCAGTCCACCTCATCCACCCGGCGTACTTAAATGCCTAGGAAGGCACTTACCTAGGTAGGTAGCATATATGTAGCGAATGTACCTTTGTACTCTGTACAGAGTACGTAAACCACATAGACGATGTGCATCGTAGGTAGGCTGGGGGAAGAAAGCAAGGAAGCAAAGAAGGAGGGAAGGAAAGGGGAAGGAGTAAAGGAAGATCCCTTAGTCAGACGTGGAGCTGCTCCTGCTCGCTGCTGCGCAACGAAACCCTGTACTGTGGTCGCTCCCACAACCATCGCTACCCCTGTAGCAAATACATTCCCCCCCCGTCCTGGCCATCCTGCTACGGGCTCAATCAGCTTGAAACCGCGCCTACCCAACTTCTTGAGCGACACTCTCCTCCCTGACCTTCTCTCCCAAATTTGACCGAACACATCCCTTCTTCTCACCCTCTCCCACTCCTCCATCAGCCTCGAAACCCGTCAGGCGCATTGAGTTAAGCACCGACCCGCGCTCGCGCCCATTACTGTCCTGCAAGTATACCATACCGCAGACGCCGCTGCGCATTCCGTTATTGCCAGGACCAGGACGTACACACACAACCGCGCAACGGGCCACCTCCCTGCTTACCTAGCTTGCCTTGCAAAAGAAGGGTAAGCACGAGCAAGGAAGGAAAAGAAGGGGAAAGAAAGAAGAGAAAAAAAAGGAAAAAAAGAAAGGCCCTACTTACCTTCTGGCACGTTGCCAAAGGTATCAGCAAGGTATCGTCGCGGAAGGGGGAAACAAGTAACAGGGGCTCAGCTGAGGTTGAACCCGCCGACAAGACCGACCCCCGACGCCTGCGACTGCGACTGCGACTGCGACTGCGACTTTGCGACCTGGTCTGGATCCAAACAGTCCCAACTCTCTCCCATCCTATCTATCCACTTTCCATCTCGACGTCCCTTATTGCCTCTCATCTCGCGACACACAGGTGCCCACACAACGACGCTCCTAAGTGGCCACTACCTTTCTGCACAGCACGGCGCATCCGCTACACAGCCAAAACCTAGAAACACACATACCGCTCTCCCCGAGGGACGCGGATCGCCTACCTGATCCATCCTCATATCCACCCATAGACTCTCCTAGTCACAAACATCGGGCACCCGTTCTTTTGATTGAACCCCTCAATACCATCTCAACCATGTCGTATAATCGTTTAGGCAAGTTCCATGGTGTCCCTCTATTCCCTGGTGTCACTTATCCCAAATCCCCCCCTCCCTCTCCTTCCCGCACAAAGCCCCGACTGGGTCCGTCTGCGAACGCAACCTGGTGTCTGTCTGGTTTAACCATCCTGCAATTCCGTCCCAACCGCACTGCCTTTTGTCAAAGAGCTGGTTTGCCTGCTGTTCAGGAGTACGAATACGCAACTTCGTGGCGCAACCTTCTTCTCTTCCCCTCCTACATACAATCTTTTCTTTCCCGCTTCCTTGACGCATATCCTCCCACGTCTCGGTGACTTGGCCAGACAGCGAATCTAACATTCTGCCTCCTACAGACGACGATTATTACAACGACCGCATGGACCCCAGGTACCATCGCACGCCTTCTCCAGGCCAGCCGCTTCAACATGGCTACCAGTTGGAGGACAACCCCTTCAACAACGCTGCTTACCAGCCTCCGCCCCAACATGACCCTTACGGCCATACCAGCCCCCACCAGCAGCTCGATGTCCCCATGGGACCGCCAGCTCGTTTTGGCACGCCTAGTGACCAACTACCGTTGAATGCAGCGGTAAGTCGTTCCAACGCCTCTCGCCTGCCCAACTGCTAATCGCTCCCGCTACTAGCACTCTGTCAGCAACCTGAGCGGATACGATACACCCGTCAACCACGGTGACTATGGTGTCAACCCGGAGGCGCATCACGACGCCTACTACAACCAGCCTTATGAGCCTTCACCCCACGATCCCTCGGTGCCCTATGACCAGCCCACCAGTTACAGCGAGTATGACGACAACAGGCCGATGCTGCCTCACCAAGACACCAACGACGGATACCAGGACAACCCAACACCGCAGCCCGCCGGCGGCCTCAAGAGGTGGAAGACCGTCAAGCAGGTGCTGCTGTACCGCGGAAACTTGGTCCTTGACTGCCCCGTCCCCCCCAGACTACTCAACCAGATCCCCCACGGCGAGCGCGATGAGTTCACCCACATGCGCTACACGGCGGCCACTTGCGACCCGAATTACTTCTACGATGACAACTTCACGCTACGACAAAAGCTCTTCTCCAAGCCCAGGCACACGGAGCTCTTTATCGTAGTGACCATGTACAACGAGGATGAAATTCTGTTTGCGCGAACAATGATTGGTGTTCTCAAGAACGTCGAGTACATGTGCAACCGCAAGGAGAGCAAGACATGGGGCAAGGATGCATGGAAGAAGATTGTCGTCTGCGTCGTCAGTGACGGTCGTGCCAAGATCAACCCGAGAACCAGAGCTCTGCTGGCCGGTATGGGCGTCTATCAAGAGGGTATTGCCAAGCAGCAAGTCAACGGCAAAGATGTTACGGCCCACATTTACGAGTACACGTCCCAGGTCGGAATGACGATCAAGAACGACGTCGTGACGTTGGTCCCCAAGCAGCAACCCGTCCAGATGTTGTTCTGCTTGAAGGAAAAGAACCAGAAGAAGATCAACTCTCACAGGTGGTTCTTCCAGGCATTCGGTCGCGTTCTCGATCCCAACATCTGTGTTCTCATCGATGCTGGTACTAAGCCTGGTGGCAACTCGATCTACCACCTATGGAAGGCATTTGACCTTGAGCCCATGTGTGCCGGCGCTTGCGGCGAAATCAAGGCCATGTTGGGAACCGGTGGAAAGCACCTCCTCAACCCCCTGGTCGCGACGCAGAACTTCGAGTACAAGATGAGCAACATTCTCGACAAGCCCCTGGAATCTGCCTTTGGCTTCATTTCCGTGTTGCCCGGAGCCTTCTCCGCCTACCGCTACGTTGCCCTGCAGAACGACAAGAACGGCCAGGGTCCGTTGGAGAAGTACTTTGCCGGCGAGAAGCTCGAGGGTGCTGGTGCTGGCATCTTCACGTCCAACATGTATCTCGCCGAGGATCGTATTCTGTGCTTCGAGCTTGTCACCAAGCGTAACTGCCATTGGATCCTTCAGTATGTCAAGTCCGCTACTGGCGAGACTGACGTGCCGGACACTGTCACTGAATTGGTCCTCCAACGTCGTCGTTGGTTGAATGGTTCTTTCTTCGCTGGTATCTACGCTATCGCCCACTTCTACGAGTTCTTCCGGTCCGATCACTCCATGCTGCGAAAGCTGATGTTCTTCTTGGAGTTCGTCTTCAACACGATCAACCTCATTTTCGCCTGGTTCGCTATCGGTAACTTCTTCCTGGTTTTCAAAATCCTGACGACAAGTTTGGGCGACGACAACTTGCTTGGTAGAACCGGCGAGATTCTTGGTGTCGTCTTTACTTGGGTATACGGTATTGCTCTGATAACGTGTTTCGTTCTTGCCATGGGCAATCGCCCAGCCGGTTCGGGGCCGTACTACATCACGATGGTTTACTTCTGGGCCTTTATAATGATGTGAGTCTGTTTGCCTCGACTTGCTGGTCTTCAGCTAATATTTTGCAGCTACCTGTTGTTTGCCGCCGTTTTCATCGCCGTCAAAGCTATCATCGCTGACGTCAACGACTCCAATGGTTTCAATATATCCGATCTCTTCAAGAATCCCGTCTTCTACACTCTCATCATCTCCGTCATGTCGACTTACGGCATTTGGCTGATTGCCTCGCTGCTGATGTTCGACCCTTGGCACATGATCACGTCTTTCGCTCAGTACATGCTTCTGACGCCCACCTACACCAACATTCTCAACGTCTACGCGTTCTGCAACACTCACGACATTTCTTGGGGTACAAAGGGTGACGACAAGGCCGAGAAGCTGCCCACGGTCAGTACCAAGGACGGTTCCGGAAAGACGGATCTCCCAGACGAGGCCGATCTCAACGCACAGTACGAACGTGAACTTGCCGTCTTCAGCACCAAGTTCGTGAAGGAGGTCAAGGCGCCGACCGAGTCGCAGCTGGCCGAGGCTCAGATGGACTACTACCGCGGTGTCCGTTCCGTCGTCGTGTTGGCTTGGATGATTTCCAACTTTGGTCTTGCTGCCGTCGTCCTCAGTGCCGCAGGTCTGGAGAGGATAAACCCCGCTGCAAACAGTACTGGCGACGTTGATGGCCGTGCCAACATCTACATGTCGGTAGTACTCTGGTCTGTCGCTGGTCTGTCGTCGTTCAAGTTCATCGGTGCCATGTGGTTCCTTGTGGTCCGTATGTTTAGAGGTGTTTAGTCGCCTTGAGGAGACAATCGACCTGCCGACGAAGGAACGCTTGTTCTTCGCCTTTTCGGTGTTTTATGACGATTTCTATTGTAAGCATTATACCCGCCTCTTTCCGGAGGGAAGGGCTCGGTGGACGGTGAACACGACTTTTGGGAGTTTTCAGCTCTCCTGATGTTTGGAGTAAGACCACGGGGGGTGGTGGTTGGATGTAAATCTAATGACTTTTCTTTTTTTTGTTTCTTTTACGCGTTCCTGGATCATGCTTGCGTTGGTTCTTTTCCTCCTTTGCCAATCTGCACGCACCTCCCTTCTCCACCCCGACGTTTTGTTGCGTTTTGGCTTTTCTGATATCACATGGAAACATCCGTTCGAGTTTCTCTTCTTCTGGCACGCCGTTCGATCCTTTGTCCCTCAATTCGCCCTTGATGGGCGACGGAGCATATTAGGTAGTTGGCACTTGCAACGGGAAGGGGACAGGGGGGTTGGTTCGCAACTTGGTTATTGGGAGGGACTTTTTTTTTATTTAACTAGACGGGGCAGCCTCTTGAGGAGATGATGAAATGAGACCAACAATCTACAGAGACACAAAAGCCTTACACGACGTGCCAAATTTGACGATTTCTGTGTGTGACGGAGCGTCGAACGGGGTCGGAATCAATATTGCATGTTGCGTCGTACCTTTCCAGAGGAAAAGGCGGCTGACAGCTTCCCATTAATTGGCTGGTTGGTTGGCTGTCTTCCTTCCCCGACGGGGTCGTGAGCCGGGCGGCCAACTGACGGCCATGACTGGATTGATTGTATGCAGAAGAGTACCATGTTACGGGCTCAAACGCTCTTACACGAACCGTTGACGGGTCTTCGCCACGATGATGAATCGATACAGTCAAACCATGGGGAAACGGGAGCGATGCACATCAACTAGATTGGGAATCGTATTTACTCTCCGTCTCTCTTCCTTTTCCAGTTCGCGACTGATATACCTGGCATACCTAACCAGCAACAAAAGCCGGCACTTGAACACCGGACCCGCGCTACGAAGCCACTTCCTTGCCGAGCCTCTCCAGCTCCTGTTTGATAAACTCCTCGGCGTTGAGCATCTCCGTGCTGCCGTAGACGACCCGCCGCTTGGCGCGGTCGCCGCCCGTCCGCTCGACCCACTCTTGAAGGTTGCCGTACTCGTCCATGCTGCCGCCGCCCACGGTAAACACGACGGCCTCGGAGAATCCCTGGCGTCGCTGGCCGAAGCTGGCGCCGGTGCCCACGGTCTGGCCGCCAGCCCCTTGGCCCGGAAGACCGCCGGGCGCCAACGAGCCTCCGGTACCGGCGCGGATGGCACTCGGCGGCGGCATAGTACCGCGGGCGTTGGCGGAGCGGGGGTCGAAGTAGAGGTAGTTCTCCGTCTTGGCGATGGCGGAGCTCGCGGCAGCGGAGGGGTCCATGATGGACTCGACTATCTTGGTAATGGTCAGGTCGCGGTTGGCGGGAAGAAAGTTCTTGATGCCACCAATGAGGGACTCGAAGTTCGAGGATAGGCCAGTGGGAACCCCCGTCTCCTTGAGGCGGTCGGTAAGGCGGTTAGAGATGGACGAGAAGCGGCCAAATATATCCGAGGACCCCGCCTGGTTCGTGTTGGGGTTGGAGATAGTAGTGAGCTGGGTCATCTTGGTCGTAGCACGGACTCTGAGAATGTTTGTCAGTGATGTGTCTTTTTACTGTTCTTTTTCTTGCTGCACGAGTACTCACTGTCGGATGTACGGGAGGGAGGTTGTGTCTGCGCCGCACTCGGTCAAGGCCTTCTCGAATCCCTCCCATTCTGACCGACTGACTTCTTGTTCGGTGCTAAGGTACCAGATGACAAATAATCTTAGCTTGTCGACCGGTTCTTCACCCTTGGTGCCGTCTTTGATGAGCTCCAGTATTTGCGCCTTGGTTTGCCTCATGACGCCTTCCTCGATTTGGAAGAAGTTGTCTAATTGGCGGTTCTTGATGCCCGTCAAGAGCGCTGCCAAGATGTTCATGTGCATGTCGAGCACCGCTTTGCGCTCGCGCAGCTCTGGCAGGAGAGTGATGGCTGCCTTCAGGTGTTGCGCGCTAGCGCTTGTGTCGTTCTGCAGATCCTCGAGGTCCGTCACTCCAGTCTTCTTGGTCACTGCTGCTGCGTCCTCCTTGTATCTCGTCAGCTCGGCGTCAATGTCCTCCGCTACTTGTGGGAATGGCACAGCCGCGTTCTTGGTCCAGAAGAAGTCGCTCGCCGTCAAGTCATAGGCCTTCTTAGTGGACCCTTTGGCGGGGTTGTTCTCGTCTATGGGTGTTTCTATCGTAATTCGGTTCAATTTCATATTCAAAACATCGTGGACCAGCGATTGGTAGGTCCAGGAATGGGAAAGCATAGGTATTAAGTCGACATTGCGGTCGAGAATGATAAGCACAGGGCGGGATTGAGGCGTTCCGGCAGAAGCTGCCGGACGGGCGTTGGAGGAGAACAGGTTTTCTTTCGAGTTGAGAATGTGGTCGCGTAACTTTCTGTCGAGTTTCGCTGAAATCATCTCGGCGGCGGCACCCTTGGGGCATCGGATGATGGGAATGACGCCCATGGTGGCAATGACACTGAACAAGCCGCTGACGATCCTGTCAACCACTCTATCCAACTCTTCGTCATTGGTTGTCGCGCTGTTCAGCGCCCAATATGTATGATCTCGTTGCATCCCTAGGTTGAACAGATCCGGCTCCGCGACGATGAAGTTCAAGTACTGGTCCATAAGCCTGGCAATGCTGTCTGATGTGCCTGCGGCTATCGTCTGCTCTGCGAAGTCTTCGAGCAGTGGTCGAGGGATGGAGGAAAGGAAGTTCAGGTAAGCGGGGGTGTAGAGTCCCTTTTGGAGATCGCTGGTAATGTGTTGAAGATTCTGTGCGATCGGTTCGACTAGGTAGATGACCGGCACGTCTGGGATCGCATGTCTGGAGGATCCAATATGCCTGTTCGTGTGTTAGTAGATTGCTGGACCTGGGGGATAACTAGCCGTACATATGCATAGTGATACCCAACGCCCGCAGATCGCTAACACGTAGAACACTGCTGATGACATCTCGGCCAAGGTCGTCGAAGACAAGAACTTTCCAGAGAGGGTCGCCATCTGAAGTTATAATTGCGCCGGCCGGCCCCAGTACGCCGCCACCATTGGCTTGGGCGTCATCGGTGTCGCTTTCGGTGAAGGAGTCGTTCAGACTAAGGAGCTTCTTCAGGGCAGCTTAAAGCACGTTAGATACACGTCCGTACGGAATATAGTGATCAAAGGCCATGCGACGTACAGATCTGGCGATCGCGCAGCGAATGGCCCTTCACTGCCATGGCGATGGTGGGGGGGGGGGGAGCTTTGAAGCTGTCACTAGCTTAAGCAAGCCGGAACTGCCAGGGGAGGCGTATCGATGAGTCGCATAAAACAACTGCCAAGGCTTGTAGCAGCTATCGAGCGTATATGCTGCGCCTTTAATCGAGTGTTATTTACGATTGCGTTGGAAGATAGAGGTCGACGATTTGCGATTGCGACAAGTCGAGGTACGTTGGAGGTACGTACACAGCTCCAGCATTGGTGTCCTCAAAAGTGCCGTCGAGCCACATTTCCTGGATGATTCCGCTGACCTGTGCTTGTGCTGGAGTGGAACCCTTGCATGGTAAGGAGCGATGTCATGGGCCGGCATTACTAAGTCTCCGAGTTCCGATGGGCGGTGAACCATGAAACCGCTCTACCTGGGAAGAGAAGGCGGCGACACCTGACCTGTGCCAAAGGGTGTCTCAATGGCCTGCGGCACCTGCCTGACTGAGTACGGATACCTACTGTAGGTATATGCAAAAGCCTGTGGCTCAGGTCCAGGCTGGAAGGCACGAGGCCCCGCCCTGTCACAACTTAAGTCGAATCAGGCCCGTGGCCCCTTCCGTCCTGGAAAGTGTTGGCCCCTTCCAGCTCGGACCCACAAGGCATGTCTTGCCTTAAATGTGCGGCCACAAGTGACCTACCCGCCATCCCTTGGGACAGGCCGCGCGCTGCGAAACAATGACCAGCTTTTCCTCCTCTGCCACGACAGCAACCTGCCTTCTTCCTCCTTCACCATCAACCAAAGTTACCATCGACGTACGGAAATTAATCGACAGGAAGACGCGTCTGAAGGCCACTGGCGACGATATTCTGAACATATCTGATTCCTCATTATCTGGAACTATTGAAGGCGACGGAAGGCACCTAACTTGCCTGTTTGATCGTCGCCTCCCAGATCCCCAGCGATCCATCATTCCATCTTGCCCCCTTCTTTTGGTAGACAATCTTCGCTCGCCCATCTTCCCGGGCAGTCGACCGTCATGTTGTAATTTTCGCGACCATCGTCAATCCAAACAAAAATAACCCGCGGACCACGTTAAGGTCGCGAAGCCAGCTCTTCTCCGAACGCATCATAACTTGCGCTGGATAGAGAGTCAAGAACTGCAGGGTATGATACATTTTCCCCCCAAGCCAAACAAACTCACGCTTCCCCCCTTCCCTTCCATCCCCAATCGTTGTCTCCCTCCATCCCCCCTCAAACCCTCATCACCAGCACCGCCATTATGATCGGCACATTCCCATTCCCATCCCGATCAACTCGCCATCATCCTCTTCTGGGGACGCAGACATGGAGAAATGTTTGAGTGAAAATCATGATGAGCCCATGGTGTTCGAACTCAACCCGCACTGGACTTCTGCAGCGATGAACTTGCAAAGTCGAATCAGATCAGGGGCAGACGCAGACACAACGCGCATGGAAATGTGGACAAGGACACACGAGTAACCCTCCTGTTTAAAATGTTCTGCAAAGCAGAACGCCTTGGTCCGCGGCGCGGTGGAACGGCTGGAACCCTATACAAAAAGGGGTTACTTGAGAAACAAGAAGCAACTCGGGCAATTCCGGCGACGCTGTTCTTCGGAAACTTGCCGATGCTGCAGGTCGTCGCTCCCGTCATCTTCACATTCATCAATTCTCTCAATCTCTCGTGGGGGGATTTCGACTTCAACGGGGCGCTCAAAGAAGCTTTTGCGCGCGAGTTGCGTCGCTGGATTGGGTGCAGGGGGCGGGTCTTTGGTGCATTTCACTTTTTTTCAGAGTGTGCATCGCGCTATTCGGGCCTTGGACCTCCACCACAGCGGACGGTCGGAAACAAGGAACCACCCATCAACTGAAGGCCACTTTCGCCACACAGCTCAACTCGCCTTCACAACTCGCCGTCGGATGGGAGATAATCGCGATGGGAGACAGATGTGTGCGGCGGCTCAAGCTGCTTCGTACAAAACCCACCTCGCTAGGATTTTGGCCTTCCATTTCGACTTCAGTCGTCCATCGAGGAAATCAATCCCGTCCGTCATCAAACTGCGCGTCTTAAAGCGAATCGCAACCACCCAACCCAATGCCCCTTCGTTATCTTCGATTATAGAGAAGGTGGCCATCACCTCGGTGTCTCTAAGTGCCACCAGCTGCTGGGTTTTCCTTCAACCGATTATTTGCTGGTTTCCAGGATTTGTCACCTCTTGCGCTGTTCCGACCAGATCAACCATGGATTCCGAGCCTAGTGGTTCACAGAAAAGCATCACCGGTCCCCAACGCCGAACTCACACCAACACTGTCACTGCCATCCCAATTCGAATCCTGAGTGCTGACCAGTCTCGCAGTTCTACCATACACAGAGACCATACCATCGACCTGCGTCACTCCCATCGAGTTTGACTGCGTTTTGGCGCATTCACTACACCATAATCCTTGCCAGATTGCCGGATTAGGCTTAGTCCCCCTCACTGCCATTCGCTGCCACCTCAAGGTAAGCTGCGAGCCTCCGACCGGTATTTAGCCGTCAGGACTCTCTTTCCCGTCACTTCAGGTTCCTCAACCGCAACTTTATTAGAGAAAGTACCTACGGGATCACGTTCTCCCCCGTCCGACCCTTAACTTCTTGGTCCCTCTATCCCCACCCCTACCACGTTCAGGCTTTTCCTTTCTAAGGCGCTGCATTCCTATCCCTGTTTGGACCAATCATCGTGGCGCTTTTGCTCCTTCTCGTCTGATTTATTTATCCCTTGATGCACAGGCAAGCTAGTCTGCGTACCAATTGAACTCGGTGCTCTCTAAAGAACAAATGCTAATCGGCGCCAGCTGTGCAGTGCTCAGCATCATCAAATGGTCGCATGACGATATTTTGACTTCCGCATCCATCACGTGCTTTCCCTTCCATTGAGGAGGCCGATAAACATGCAGAACTGGCAGCCAAATGGCCAGGCAGGCTCTCCTCAGGGCCATAATAACATGTGGTCGGGCTCTTATGGGTTTCCTGATGGATCAGCCCAGTTCGATGCGTCTCAAAATTGGCAGCATCAACTTCCCAATCAAAATGCCTTCTCTCATCTTGGTGCCCGAGGTAATAGTGCTGAGAACAATCTCTACGCCTCGCCTCATCAAGCCCATGCCACTGTGGCGGCGACCGAGCATAACAGCATATCTGCTCTGAACCACGGCAACTTCCACAACGGTCACAGCCAATTCTCATTGGATACGCCTTACACTGACGCCGCGCAAGAGGATGCGCTGGCTGGTCTCAACGACTTCCCACAGGACATATATGGCCAGCCAGGGAAAGCAGACTTCACGGCCAGCATTGACGACTTGAACCACGGCCACACGCCTGACTTTACCCAGCAACAATTCCAGTACAACGCTCAGGCAAACCAGCTGTTTAATGGCAATGTACCCCAATACAATGATTCTCAATTGATGCCTCAGCATGGCCATCAAGCACCAGCACAACTACAACAGCGTTTCGAATCGGTTCCTCAATCCTACTCGCCTGCGCCCCAGAGCTATGTTCCATCACCACAACAACATCAGGCCCAGCCTGAGAGAGTCTTCTCCCAGTCGCCCCATCCCTTCCAGGCTCAACAATCCCATCAACAGAGCAACCAGGGATTTTCCAACCCGACTCCGCCTCCCTTTCAGCAGAACCAGGCCACGCCCTACCAGCAGCATAAGTTCGTTCCTCAACAGATGACATATACCCAGACTGCAGCGAGGCCTGCGTTTCAGCCTGTCGCTGCGAAACAGGTACCAGACCAAGAGTCAACACTGCAGCGTACACCTCAACCTTTGCCTCAACAGCAACCTGTCCATCAGGCCAAGGCGGTTCCCTCACCAGCTCGGCCTATTCAACCGCAACAACAACAACAGCAGCAGCAGCAGCAGCAGCAGCCGCATCTACAGCACATTGCGGCGGCTCCTGCTTCTCAGCCTAGCACGCCAACTCTCCAGCCCGAACCCTTGAAGAAGCGTAAACGTGCAACGAAGAAAGATGGAGAGGTGGATCGAGCGGATTCTCCAAATCCAAAGAGAGATGACGATGGCGAAACTTTGGTCTTACCCTCGAGTACCGAAGAAGAGATCGCAGCCATGGAGAAGTTTAGAAAACGCAACGCCGCATCCAAGAAACAGTTCCCGGCTATCCCCGGTGCATCATTCCTCGTTTCTTCGGGCACCGTCAAACTAGCCGCGCCCAAAAGCTACGATAGACTTGCGCCCCTTGTTGCTTTGCCATCAACCAGTGGACGACCCATTCTTCCTGAACTCGGCCGAGACCTTCCTTGCGAGATCCAAGGCAGGTTCACCGACAAATATAGACCATCCATGAACTTTGTTGGACAGCCAGGGGATCGGGAGGCGGAGGCCAAGGATCTTATTGAGCAATACGGACGCGAGATGGGGGACCTCAAATCTGGCCGGCCTAAATACTCAGAATTCCCTTTCACATTCCAGGAACAACTGAAGGCGGACGAAGCAGCCAAGTCCAAGGCCCAGAGGAAGGCCCGTAAAGAAGAGGAGGAAGAGCGAAAACGGCCCATCCGTCCTGAGACGCGGCCTGCTGATCCTGTAGAAGCTGCCGTATGGGATATACTAGGCATTGTCTACATTGATCCTTCGGCCACCAGAACGACTGCCCTTCTAGGTACTGCTGTACAGGGCCTAGGCGAATTCCTTGTCAAGCTCAGGTCGGAGGTGAACCGACTGAAACAGGAGGTCGACCAGGCCAACAAAGAAAAGAAATCTGCATCGGTTATTGATGAATGGAATAGTAAGATGGATCTGAAGAGGGAGATCTTCACTAGGGTCTGCGAGGCGGCAGCCAAGCACGGCGATGAGGCCGTGTTGGAGAACTTTGGTGGCCACCAGAAGGGCATACTGAGTTTGGTCAACATGCTAATTGGCTGCATCAAGGCAGCCGACTTCAGCGGGCCCTTGCCAAAGGCCCTTCTTCGCTTCATGTCCAACATCAGCGTACACAAAAAAGTTGCAGAGGCTGTTAACCTTGAAAATGTCCGAAAGCGGTTTGCAGACAAGGGCGACGACGAGGTCAAGGAACTGGTTCGTACGATCGCGTCTCGAATCAAGAAGGATGTGGAACCGATCAACGGCACCGAAGTCAAGAAGACGCCGTCGGCAGCCTCAATCAGCAAAACACCAAAGCCCGCTGCGAAGCCACTTGATGGCTCCCCCGCAAAAAGAGCGCGCGACGATGACAGCGACTCTCGCACTGTCAAGAAGGTGGCCACCGAATCAGCGAATAACGGTCTGGGTAACAAGCTGGGGTCAAAACCTGCCGGGTCCCTTCAATCCAAGTTTGGCGCTACAAAGCCTCGCCCGACAGCTTCGGCTTCTCTCGCAGGTAAAATCCGAGCCCCTGCGCCCAAATCAAGCGCAAGAGATCCTGTCAAACCCGAGATTTCGAGGTTTGAGGGATCAACTTCGTCCGCAATGGACGTTGACAAGAAACCAGCGCCATCCGCGCCAAAGGCTGAGCCGAAAGTGCCTGCCACCAAGGCCGTTGCAAGTTCAAGCCTAGCCTCTTCCAGCATCGCCTCGCTCCTTGACTCCATCAATACGCCTAAAGCTGACGGTCCCTCTACGCAAGCGAAGGACTCTGGCAAGAAGGAAATCTCAGAGACTCCTGAAGAGAAGGAAAAACGACTCCGAAAAGAAGCTCGCCGCAAGCTTCGCGTCAGCTGGAAACCCGAGTCGGAGCTGGTGCAGGTTCGCATCTTCCATAAGGAAGCCGCTGAAGACCAAGACAACATGACCAAAGATGCTGCAGATGATCGATCTGAGGGAATGATGCTCAAGCAGCGGTCCTACAATGACGATGAGGACGATGACGATGACCTGCCATACAGACCCTGGGTCAAGCCGTCCCTTGCGGATCTGTCCGCGATTCCTCAGGACTACCGCGATAAGTCTTTCGTTACTCGTGGAGGTAACCTGAATTTCCATACGGAGGAACAGAAGGTCACCGAAGAAAGAGAGAAGAAGGAGCTCATGGTTACATACATGGATATCTCGGACATCCCGCCAACACCTAAATCTCCGCCGCCCGAGTCGGTAACGATCACCTCTGACGGCAAAATCTCCCAGTTGCCTCAAGGAGAACCAAAGTACGACGAGATCCATAAACGGTGGAAGGAGGCACAACAGTTCGGCTGGGAGGCAGCAGCATACTATGCGCGCAAACGCCTGGATGCTCAGAATGATCCCGCCACGAAACTCAACTCGATCTTGGGCAACCTCAAGCCAATCGCTCCAGCAGTCGAGCCTGAGCCATACAATATGACCCCACCCAAGGAAAACGCGCAACCTATCCTGCCTAATGCTGCTGAGATGCAGCCTGTTCCGGTTATTCCGTTCGATGACAAGGTCTACGAAACCCTCATCTCGGACAAAGTAAAGAACTGGCTGGATCTCAATCCCTTCAATCCGACAGCACCACAAACCCATCGACGACATGATTTCTCCGACCCGACAATACAAACGGCCGCCGACAATGTAGAGGAGGTAGCAGAGTCGTTAAGAGGACTTCCATATCCCGCAACGAGCCCGCCCGCATGGCTTGCCAACAATCAAGAGAGAGTAAGGGAGTGGTGGGCTGGATACCAGAAAGACTCGGCATCGAGAGCGAAGAAGGAGGCGGATGATAAGGCTCGCGCAGAGACTGAGGTTGGGGTTCAGGAACAGCAACAGCAGCAGCCAGAAGCGATGACGCAAGAACAGAAAGACGCTTGGGCTGCATACTACAAACAACAGGAGCAGCACTATGCCCAATATATGGCCATGCTTCAGAGTGGCCTACCGCAGCAGCCGACCCAACCTACCCCAGCACCTGTCATAGCAGGCGATGCTCAACTTCAGGCCATCCTTGCTCAAATGAGTCAACAGCCGGCATCCCAAGGCAATGTATACGGGCTCAACCCACAAGATACCAGCTACCAACAGTTGATGATGCTCGCTCAACTTCAACAGCAACAACAACAACAGCCACAACAGCAGCACCAACAAGCTGCCCCGCCCCCGCCCCCGCCAGTTGGTGAACAGTCTCCTCCTAATCATGACCAATCCTCATTCAAGCTTCCGCAGCGGCAATTGGTTGATTACAGCGACTGGGACACTCGAGACGACTCCGACCAACAAGGTGGACGTGAGCGTGATAGAGAACGCGGCCGTGAACGCGAGGGCAAAGGTGGCAAGCAGGGCAAGAATCGCAAGGGCAACGCTCCCGGTGGTGCTACTCTTCCTCCTCATCGCCCAGTTAACCGCGCCCTCATCGGAACTAAGCCTTGCAGTTTCTGGCAGCAAGGCAAATGCGCTAGAGGTGACAAATGCACATTCAGACACGACACCTGATCCGCAAACATATGCGAGCTCGTATATATACCAAACTTCGTTTCTGGTTGGATGGGGCAACCAGTGCCCCCTTTTTTTTCATTTGTGTTAAACAATTAGGCCCGGCGCGCGAGGCGAAACAGAAACTCGTAAGATGTCCCACGAGGGGAGGATTCAAAAGTATGATGACTGGGGAAAGGGGCCAATCGAACGGGGTTTCTTTTTCGGTAATTTTTTGTTCGTTGTCATAGCATTATCAGGTGACCGGAAGCCTAGCATCTGCATCAAGGAATTGGGGTAAGGTCTTGAGGATATGCATAACAGAAGGAGGGGTCTAACGATGATTAGCGCGCATGTTTTCTACATCGCAAGGTATCAAGCCTGGCCGGAATTAACTGTACACTACGATAGCCACAAATCATGCACAAATGACATTGCATCCGTTAACCGTTCTTTTTTATTATCCAGTGATTCCTTGTGACATCTTTGTAGCGTTGTCGATTTCAACCAATCTGCAAGGCTTAGATAGCATGGGCTTTGTGTTTTCCTCCCATGCCAGTGAAGTGGTCGTTTCCGCTTCCCCTTTGTGGCATAAGCTCGAGGGCAAAAAACGGACAAGGCTGCGATGTGGGAATGAGTTGAGTCAATAGTAAAGCATCTTGCCTGGGCTAGTTCAGGATAGTTCTAGACGAATACCACTAGCCAACGAAGATCGCATCAGAGCAGCCTATGTTGGTGGTTGTGAGTCTTTGCCAATCCGCATCAGCGCACCTCGGTTGCCCATTCGCTCTTGCCTCATTGACGCGGCCTCTTCTTAATCGCCGTTACTGAACTCCAGCCCCAAGTCCTAACCTCTCTTCCGTAATCTTGACGATCTCCTCCCAAGACATCATTGCCCCGTTCCCGGTGTCGCCGCAAGCGAGCGTCTTCTCTATCGGCCTCAGGACCTCGAACCACGGCCAGTCTTCCTCCAGGACCTTAATCTGTTTCGCGGTGATTGGGTGCATGTACATGGCCGAGTTCATGGCGGTGGCCACCATAATCTTCTTCCGTCTTCCATCGATGAGCCCATCGGGGTCCCATGCGCGGATGACGCTAGTCTGGGGGACGCATCAGCAGAGAGTGTAGGCTGCGAGGGGAGCGGGCATGTCGACTTACTAGGAGGTTGTCCGAGAAACCGTTGACAATCTTGGCCAGTGTGTTTGCTGATAAAGGCGCGACAAGCATCAGATCCGCCCCTGGACTGACATTAGCTTTTTCACGAACGGAATGAGGACAAGCTCTCCTCGACAGCAGCGAATAGCGGCCACTTACACCGCCGCAGCTCGATGTGCAGGATGGACGCCCCGCGGCGCCACGGCTGCACCCACTCGTCCGCATCAAGGTGCAGGGCTTCGACGTTGGGCAGCGCTCGGATGGCGGCGAGGGAGGGTTGTTCGGCCGTCGAGCCGTTCAGGAACTCAGCCGCGGAGGCCGTGAGGATGACCCGTATCGACAGGTTCTTGTGGTGTCCGAGGGCCTGGATGATGTTGGGCAGTTTGATGGTTGCGACGGAGCCACTGCAGGCTAGCAGAAGATGGGTCTTTCCATCTGACCGGGAGGCCGCCACGGAAGCCGCAGGGTCGTTGGAGGTCCCGACGTGAGACATCGGGGTTCGGTTGGCTGCTGTGGTCAGGCATTTAGCTTGTGAGGCATTTGCGCAGGTGCTACGCTGAGTGGGTTGTCAAGTACTCGGTTTATTGGTGTGAGATATTCTGATGCAAGTAAATCATACTAAGGGGACGCCAGGTAGAAGGGATCCAAAGGTTCAGGTATGGTGAGAACTCATCGCCAGTAAAGCGCAAACTTATTTAAACTCACTCCGCATAATAAAAGGCGACTCACAATTGGTTTTCAGCCAAAGACCTCTTATGCGACGGTGTTCTTGATAACGTGGTACTTTGCGTAAGTATGTATGGTATCAAGTTGCTCGTTTTGGTAAGCGGTGTTACAACGAAGTTGCGATGTAAGTTGAGTCAAGTCGATGTGTATATGCACAGGATACTCTTAGTAATCATCTTTCGAAGGTGCTGCTGATCCGGCCCCGCCACCGAGCCAGGCCCTTGAGGAACTCATATCAAAGAATCAATATTAACATGTTCCCGGTTGCTTACCGACGGAGAGTACTTTTTGAATGGCAAACTTCAATTATAAGCGTCTGCCAGAGTACATGTGCATATAGTCTAGTCATGTGCGACGATTATCGTCTCGGAACACCAGGGATTCCAGTGAATCGGAGGGCTGCAATACTCAGCTGAACCCAAACCTAATTGTCAAATGAATGGCTACTTCTTGAATAAGGAATAAGACTGGTCCAAAAGCACTTTAGAATCAGCCATTAACAGAGCCCCCAACCTTTACAAGATTCAAACAAAAGCGAGAGACATGGACGACAGGGTGATTAGCTAATGTTTCTGGACTGGCAGCACCAGTCTTATTGACCAATCAAAACTGACCCACCCACTCTGAGCCGTTTTGCGGGGTCCTAAATTTTTTGCTGCTTCTTACGGACGGCGCCGACTAAAAAGAAATAAAAATAAAAAGTGAAATCTTGCACGGCCGAAACACGCATATCCTCATCCCAACGAAAAAAAATATCATGGCGGTGGGCAGCAGCACGTCTTCCTCCCTGACGTCGACAACCAACACGCTCACCTTCGCGCCCGGTATGGCCGCCCAGCTCCCCTCCGGCGGCGTCGCCGACGTGCGAGCCCTCTACGACAACTTGGGCGCCGAAAAACGTCACGCCTTTCTCCAACCGCCGTCCGCGATCCCCTCCGCCTCGCTGCAGGTCGTCAAGGACACGCTGGATGCTTTTGCCGGACAAATCAGCGACGAGCAGCTGCGCCTGCTGAAGGAAGCGACGAGGAAGCGCAAGCGAGCCGACGGGGGAGCAAAGGTCGACGTTCTCAAGATCCGGAAGGTTCATGTCGATGGGTTTGAAACGGGCCAGGTCTGGCAGCAGGCCCGCCGCATTATCCAAAGCGCTCTGAACCACTCCAAGGAGACCCTGAAGGAGCTCGAGGAGCGAAACGAGATTGCTATAAACGGGGTCGACGGCGAGGAGACATCTGTCGATTCTGACAAGGACTCCGAGCTTGAGGAGGGCTCTAGTGACGAGGTGTCGGATTCCGACCTCGATGGCGTGGAGCAAGAATCCGACGAAGAGGAGGCCGAGGGTTCCGATGTCGAGGGGCTTACTGGAGATCTCGAAGATATGGACGAAGACGAGGCTGGAGAAGATGACGAGGAGGAGGAGGAGGAGGAGGAGGACGACGACGACGATGATGCAGAGGAGTTCGTCGAAGACCCTCACGGTCTCAACGACGGATTCTTCTCCATTGACGACTTCAACAAGCAGACCCAGTGGTTCGAGGAGCAAGACGCTAGAGGAGACCCCAACACGGACGCCAACAGCGACGACGAAGATATCGACTGGAACGCGGACCCGCTTGCGCCATCAAGCAAGGCGGGCTCGTCAAAACGTAAGGGCGATGATATGGAGGAGGACGCCGGCTCCGACGAGGATGAGGACGAAGAGGACGGTCCGACGTTTGGTGACATGGACCTCAACGCCCCCGAAGGTGCAAGCGATGACGAGGACATGGATGACGCCATGGAGGACGATCAGGAGTTCAACGCAAATGGCATCTACTTCAAGGACTTCTTCGCGCCACCGGCAAGGAAAAAGGACGGCAAGTACAAGAAGAAGAGGTCTGTTCGCTTCGCGCCCGAGCCAGTCGCCGAGGAGGATGTCGAGCGTGCCATGGAGGACGTCAGAAGGGACCTCTTCGAAGACGAGTCGGACCACGGAGACGACTCGGACGACGCCCTGTCAGACGTCTCCGCCGGCGACCCAAGGTCGCGTAGGTCCGCTCACGAGAGACGCCAAGCGAAGCTCGCCGAGGAGATCCGCAAACTCGAGGCCGAGTCCATTGCCAAGCGCCAGTGGACATTAACGGGCGAGGCCTCTGCCGCTGAGCGTCCCGTGAACTCTCTTCTGGAGGAGGACCTGTCCTTCGAGCACCTGGGCAAGCCCGTGCCCGTCATCACGGCCGAGGTCAGCGAGGGCATCGAGGACCTGATCAAGAGGAGGATCCTGGCGCAGGAATTTGACGAGGTCCTCCGCCGCCGGCCCGACGCCGACCTGCCCCAGAACACACGTCGCGGACTCATCGAGCTCGACGATAGCAAATCGGGCAAGGGTCTTGCGGAGATCTACGAGGAGGAGCACATTAAAAACGCCGACCCGGACAACTACGTTAGTAAGTCAGACGAGAAGATGAAGAAGGAGGAGCAGGAGGTCGAGAAGATGTGGAAGGACCTCAGCGCCAAGCTCGACTCGCTCAGCAGCTGGCACTACAAGCCCAAGCCGGCGGCGCCGTCGCTCACAGTGGTGTCGGACGCCGCGACGATCGCGATGGAGGACGCGCAGCCGACCACGGCGCAGGGCGTCAGCGGCGGGCAGAGCATGATCGCGCCGCAGGAGGTGTACAAGGCCGGCAAGGAGACGGCGGAGAAGGGCGAGGTGGTGGCCAAGAGCGGGTTGCCGATCGCCAGGCAGGAGATGTCGCGCGAGGACAAGCTGCGGCGGCGCAGGCGCGAGAAGGAGCGCATCCGCAAGGCGGGCGGCACGGACAAGAAGCCGCTCGGCAAGAAGGCGCAGATGCAGCGGGACACGATGGCGGACCTCAAGAAGGGCGGCGTCAAGGTCATCAACCGCAAGGGCGAGGTTGTCGACGTTGATGGCAACAAGGCCAAGGCGGAGGTCAAGTCGACGAGTAGCACCTTCAAGCTATAGAAGAAACAGTGTCTCTCTGCATGGCGATGTCGAAGGGGGGGCAGCGATGATGATGAGCCTCCCCCCCGAAGTGCCCACGGCGTTGAGGCTCGGATATGGAACACAATTGGGGAAGACAAAAAAGCCCAGGGCGTAATTTTCTCATGTATCACATAGCATCCGTCCCTGGTTTCATTCGGGACAAAATACAAAAGTTGGTCAATTCACGTTCAGGGAAGCTGATTCCGATCCGTCCCAGACAAGCCGTCGCCGCGCCAAAAGGTCTGGAACCCAACGTCCTGCAAAATCGGCCGGCTGAACGACAAACCCAGAATAGTTCTAATGCATTGGAGTAAGCAGGCAGTTCCACCCGATGCCGGCGCTCGAGAGTTCAATAGTAGTGTACAAAGAAGGCAGTTGGGCAGGGATGGCAGACAAGCCGTTGGTCCAGGGGTCCGACGGGCCAATCACATTCGGGAGAAAGCATTTCGTAAGTGACATCAAATTCGGTCAGCGGACATTACATAATTAGCACTGTGCGGATTCCTTACATACGATTTGTTATGAGTGGGGGGACGCGCTACGTAAGGGGAAAAGACAATGGTATGTTGGATCTGAAGATTAGGTCCCTTTGGTTGGGCAATTGTTATTATCTGTAATCAGAGTTCTAAAAAAAAATACAAGGTTTCTATACAAGTGTTAAGACCTTTATAGTGTAGTAAAAAAGTATTAGTAATTATATAGGCTTATATAAGCTATATAAAAATAAAGTAAAATAAGGTTTAGATAAAACTTTTTTTTCTTAATTTATTAATATTTTTATTTCCTTTTTAGGAAATAGCCCCGCTTTTCTATTCTAGTTTTAAGAAATCTATTTTTAGTATAGGCACTAACATGTATTATATAGTACTAGGCAAAAAATATAATACAAATACAAGTTGTATTTACTAGTATATCTTAGTATATAATTACTAAAAATAGAAACTATATTAGATAACCCTTGTAATAATTTTAAGATCTATAATATATATTAATTATATAATTTAATATTTATAACTTAGTCTAAAAAGCCTTATATTTTAAAAAAAATATAAATTTAATATAAAATACACTTTTAAATCTTTGTTATAGGACAATAGGTAATTGCCCTAAAGTCCTAGGTAGACCTAGTAGGTTAAAGGAATATTGTTCCTAATATAGTTTAGTAAGTATTTCACCTAGTAGGGCTAAATAAACGCAAGATTAAAAAAGTACTAACCCCTTAGCAAAAGGCTAGTAATAGCTAGGTTAAGAATTAGCTTCTATAAAATATAAGACCTATATTTTAATTATTACTTCTTTTTACTAGTGCTATTATAATTCTAATTCTCCTTATTTATTTTTTATTTTATATAATAAA
>NW_026850743.1:0-42417 GCF_030913465.1 Colletotrichum navitas
GGTTATTTATTAAAGTAAAAGAAGTACTTATAAAAGCTTATTATAGTATTAGTAAAGTTAAGTACTATTATATACTTTTTTACTATACTTATAAGATTATTTATAAAAAAACTAGTACTAAACCTAAATTTACTTTTTAACTTACTATTAAAATAATTAATAATACTATTAGCCTAAATAGCCTTATTTTAACTCTTCTTATGTTTAGTATATACCTCTAAATAACTAATAAGTAACTACTTACTATAACTACTATATAGTACACTAAAGTAATTAAGAAAGTAATAGCTATAGTATACTAAATCTATATAAAGTAATAACTTTATAAAGCACTAGCTATATATAATAGCCTAGATTTAACTAATACTATTACTTTACCTCTTTAATTCTTTTTCTATATATAGTATAAGAAATATAGCTAATAAGGCCTATTTTACCTTATTACTAATAATAGTACTACTTATACTATTAATTTACCTTATAGCCTATATAACTTTAGGATTACTATAGTAAAACCTTACTATATAAAGAAAAGTTAACTAGACCCCTTTACACTAAATAAACTTACTAGCTACTTTATATAAGTAAAAAATAATCTTATATACACTATATAAGTATAAAAAGACCTTATAGAAATACTTAACACTAAAAAAGAAGTATATAATACTATTATTATTAATAATAAACTACTATAATAATACTATAGTTACCTATAAAAGAACCTAATACTTATATTTTTTATAAAAATATACTTTACTATAACTATAGTATTCTTAACTATAAAGAAAAAAGTAGACTATATACTTATTATTAAGCTATATAAAAAAAAGATTATTACTACACCTAGTAAACCTTTTAAAGAATTTAATAAGGCAAAGGTAAAAGCCCTTATTAACTATAGTATATTTTATATTATTACTTATAATAAGAAATCCTATAGTAATACTTATATATTTAAATTATATATAGTCTATAAAGTAAAAAATAAAAACAAGTAGCCTTATAAAAAATTATAGCTTATTATCTAAGGCTATATAAATAATAGTAAAGAAATAATTCTTATATAGTTACTTACTATCTAGTAAATAGCCTAGTAATTAATACTTACCTTTACTTTTTTACTACTTTAATATAGATTTCTTCTTTAGTTATATAATATTACCTAGGTATATACTTAATTAGTAATACTACTAAATTATATTCTTTTTATTTATTTACTTATATAAATTTACTACTTTTACTTAGTAAATATAATAATAATAATAATAACTAAGCTATTATATAGTATTATAGAGGTAAAAACCTACCAGTAAATAACTTATAACTACTATTATAAAGAGAATTTTAAATAGATTTATTAACCTTTAACCTTTACTTATTAGTATTATTACTTAATAATAGTAACTTTAGATTAATTAGTATATAAATAGATAATATAATTAACCTTATAGATAGTAAATTCTCTACCTATAAAGAAAAAAAGCTTAAGAAGGCTACTTTTATAGTAAAACCTAAGTAGTTACTTATAGCTAATAACTTTATTACTTTTAATAGTAGTATATTATCTATTACTACTAATAGTAAGCTTACTTTTTATTAAAAAGGCTAAAGTAAAAAGCTTTAACTTATTAACAAGAAATTACCTACTACTTAGTAAAATTATATCTAGTAATATACCTATAGCGTATATATTATTTCTATTTACTAACCTAAAGCCTACTTTAACTATTTAGTTACTACCTAATACTAATTACCTATAGTAAAGAAGATTAAAGCTCTAAACTACTAAATTAAATAGTAAATTAATAATCTTAACTATAGTCTATAATTCTTACTAATTAACCTTATAATTACTAAGCTTTTTATATTTATTAATAGCTTATTTATAAATAACTATAACCTTACCTTTTAACTTAGCTTTATTATAGTCCTTATTAATAAATAAATTATTAAGTAACCTACTACTAATAGTAAAAGCTTTAAATTAACTAGTAATATTATTTACTTTAGTTTAATAAAGTATAAAAGAGTTATATATAGTATACTTACCTCTAAGGTCTATAGGATAGTTACTAGTACTAATATTACTTATATAATTAGTACTACTCTTATAATAATTACTAACTACCTTAAGCTACTATAAATACCTATAATACTTTATACTAACTTATACTTACTTTATAAGTGCCTTATAAAGCTTAGTACTATAAAGGAGAAGTAACTTATAATAAATATTATAGCCTTTTACTAGTTATATAAATACTATAAGATTTATAAAGTATAGTAAATTTATAGTAGTAATAACCTAGTAAATAAATTTATAAAGTTATTACTAAATAATATATTAAAGAAGCTAGTTAGTAATAGATAGTTAAAGATATAGATAAATAGATAAGTTTCTTATATATAATAAACTATATAAGTAAAAAGTATTAAATACTTTTTAGCTTTTTATTTTTATTATATTTTTTAGCTATTCTTTTAAATATAAATAATAGAGGATTTTTAGTACTATAGAAAGTTACTAGTATTATAATATTAACTATTATAGATAAATATTAGAGTTATTAGGTTAACCCTAATAACTTATTACTAGTAAATTATTAGATATTTAGCTATAGATTCTCCAAGAATTTATAGGTAATAAGTTAGTTATTTAACTAACTAACCTATAATAATTATCCTTCTTTTCTTTATGTATAATAGAGAACTATAGTTACCCCTATTATTTATTAATTACTACTAATATATATAGTTAACTATATTAACCTATCCCTTGGTATTACTAACACTAATATAATAGTATTACCTTACTTTACTACTCTTATAGGTTATAAGGCCTAGGTTAATACTAATTTTTCTTTATAATTAATTAATTAGCTATCTTTGTCTTTTCTTTTTTACTTTTTTAAAAGTCTATAGTAATATCTATAAAATATTATAGTTACTGCCTATATTACTATATTTACTACCTATCTACTATAGTTATATTACCTCTTAATAATAATAATAGTAATAAACTTAAAATATTACTTTTGCCTTTACCTATACCTCTTTTACTTAGACATCTAATAATAAGTAGTAATTAATATAATAATTTAGATATATCCCTTATCTTATAAAGGAAATATATAAAGTTTAATATATTATTAGGCTAACTATAGTTTAGAGAAGACTTTTATATATTATATTATCCTTCTTTATATAAGTAAGTAACTATTATTATAGCTAATAAGATTAACTACTAAATAGTTATATAATTTATTCTTAAGCTTAAAGAGAAGTTAAACTAGTTATAATAATAAGTCCTAGTTAATATATTACTTTATACTACTAGAGTTAAAAAATATATTAATTATAAAGTTCTTTAACTAGTAATTAAGACTAATATATATATATAGTAAGCAGTATATTATAGTAAGTAGTATATTATAGTAAGTAGTATATTATAGTAAGTAGTATATTATAGTAAGTAGTATATTATAGTAAGTAGTATATTATAGTAAGTAGTATATTAAGTAGTATATTATAGTAAGTAGTATATATCCTTCTTATTTTTACTATCTTTATTTTATCCTAACTTTCCTCTATATATAATAATAGAATCCTCTCCTTAGGAAACCTAGATTATTTTTACACTTATAGTTATCTAAAAAGACCTAAAACTATCTATATAAAAGGTAGTCTCTATTTATTAGCTACCTAAATCTATACTCTATTATTAATACACTAGCTAATAATTATAAAGTAAAATATATATAAAATTAATAAAGATAACTATATTAAAAGAGAAGGTAATTCTTAAAAAGGTTATTAACCTAATTAATTAAAGGTTTTCTTTATAATAAGAAGATATATAAGAAATAGCTAATTAACTTTTTAATATATATAATAGGAAATATATTAGACCTTAATAAGTAAAGAACTTTATATAGTAATAACCTTAATTAAAAATATAATTTTAGTATTAAATTAACTATTAAAAGGCCTTAGCTAAGGATCTTATAATTATATAAGGCTAGTTTACACTTATATAAAATTATTATAATATTAACTATTGCAGATAAATATTAGAGTTATTAGGTTAACCCTAATAACTTATTACTAGTAAATCCTTAGATATTTAGCTATAGATTCTCTAAGGATTTATAGGTAATAAGTTAGCTATTTAACTAACTAACCTATAATAATTATCTTTCTTTTCTTTATATATAATAGAGAACTATAGTTACCCCTATTATATATTAATTACTACTAATATATATAGTTAACTATATTAACCTATTTATTAGTTTTTACTAGTTAATTAATAGGGATCCTGTATCTTATAATATTACAAAGGTTAAGAAAAGGTAGTTAGATTTATAGTTATTAATAGTTAACTAGTTAATAAGGTAAAGTAGGAGTATAAGTGTAGTAGCACCCTTGTGTGTAGGCAAAAGTAGGGATTCTGCTAGTAGGCAGTGTATTATATAACCTACTGCCTCTGGCTACATTACCTATATACTAACACTAGTAACTTTCTTGTGTAGTAAAAGTCGCTAGTGCTCCTATTCCTCCTAAAAAGCCTAAAAACGTAATAAAAACAAGAAAAGCAAAAGTATTATACTTTTTATAGTTATATACTACTATAAATTTATTTATTTATTTACTTAGTAAAGGTAGGCTTATACTATCTTGTTTAGGTGTATTTCTCTTTAGCTATAGCTATTAAAGGTATATACCTATATTAAATAGATTTAACTACTATTAATCTATATAGTTTATATAACCTATTTTCTTTTTTAAGTACTTATTATCCTATATCCTATTATTCTTATTATTTTTTATTATATTTATATAACTTATCCTTTTATTTATATCTTTACCTTATTATAAGAAATAAGACTCTTAAGTGCTTAGTTTAGTAAGGACTTTATAAACCTATTAGTAAGGTTATTATTACTATAGATCTATTATACCTTAAAAAGCTTATATTACTTATATAATTATTATAGTGCTATAATATTAATTATTAAGCACTTTTTATAGATAGTACCTAACTTTACTAAGCACTTATATAGTAAGTATAAGTTAGTATAGGTAATAGTAAGGATTAATAGGTTACTAAGCTTATTTACTACTATTATAATAGTTATAGAGAGGGTATACACTATATTAATACCTATAACTATACTATAGACTTTTAATATAAGAACACTTTATATTACTTATTTAGATTTAGTTAATAAGAAATAAAGGATATTACTATAGAGGGTAAACTTACCTTACTTATTATTAACCTCTTTATTAGTAAAGAGAATAATAAATTCTAACTATAAAGTTAAGTTATAATTATTAGTAAAAGATTTATTAATAAATATAAAGAGCTTTACGTTAAGTAGGTTAAAGAGAATAAAGGTAAAGCTATAGTTAAGTGTATTTATCTACTACTAGATTCTCTAGTTAAGTTACTAAATAGCTTTACTATTAGGCTTCTTATGCTAGGCTACAGTAGACAAGTTAAAGTATACTTTAGGCTAATAAATAGAAGTAATATATACTCCTTAAGTGTACTACTAAATATAGTCTTACTAGGCTATAGGTAATTTCTTGTTAATAAGTCTTAGCTTTACGCCTTAGCCTTTTTAGTAAAGTATAATAAAGGTATTTTTAGCTAAAGTTAATAAGATAATTCCTTTATTAAATACTAAAGGTTTATTCTCTATAAGTAAAATTTTCTATTTTATAAAGAGCTTTACTTTAGTAAGCTTATTATCTTTATAGTTAGAAAAATTAATACTAATTAAGCTAATTATATTATTTATTTATATCTTAATTATTATAAAGTTAAGGTTTTTTATAAATAAAAAAAGTAAGTATAGGTTATATAAAGTAGTAACTATATTAAGCTTTTTATAGTAGTAGTAGTTATAAGTTACCTACTAATAGGTACTTACTTTAGTAAGGCTATATAATAGCTTTACTACCTTTATAATAGTACCTTAGAGGTAGTAATTATAGATCTAAAGGGAAAGTTATATATAGATAGTATAGTTAAGTTATAAAGTTAATTATATATAGGCCTATGTTATATCTTATAGCTATATTACCTTACTATTAGCTATAAGGGAAGAGGTAAGTATAAGAATTATATACTAGCTAGCTCTCTAAATTATAGGTAACTAAACTAGTAAGGTTTCTTTACTATTATTACTATAACTTTATACTATAAGTTATAATTTCTTATATAGCTTATTATTCTTGCCTTTAACTTTATTAATAAGGTAAAATTTAAAGATATAGCCTTAGTAAATAGAAGAATTATATATAATAATCTTAAATACACTATAGTTAATAAGGCCTTATATTTTACTCTTTTCTAACTATTTAAAGGGCTTACTAGATATAATAATAACGCCTTAGTTATATAGTTATTATATAAGTGCTAGGTTAGCCTCTTCTTTAGCTAAGAAGAAGACACTAAAGGGTTTATCTATTTTTTATAATAGTATATTAACTAAGGTCTTATATAGTTACCTATAGGTATACTATAGAGAAAAAGAGGTTACTATTTAAATAGGTTTTCTAGTTCCTATAGTAATAATAATAGTATCCTTTATATATTTACTAGTATAGTTAGTATCTATAAGTTAGTTAGGTTAAGGATTTATATTAGTAAGCTTACTTATTTCCTTCTTAGTGTAGTAAGGTTTAACTAAGGTAAAACAGAAGTTATATAGGCTATTAGTGTTAATAGTATAATCCTTACTATTAATAAATAGTAGGTAGTATAGGCTAGACTATTTGCCCTTCTTACACTATACTTATACCTTACTGCCTAACAGTAGGTCTTTAATAGCAGAGGTATCTAGGCTATTATACACCTTAAGTACCTTATAGACTTAGTGCGTTATATAGCTCTTGCAGAGGTTATTAGTGGCCTTCTAGATAGTAGTTACTTATTAGATAATATTAGGTAAAGAGGCAAAGTTAGTAGTTATATAGGGGTAAGCACTAAATACTAAGAAGGTTAGTATAAGGCTATTAGGGCCTACAGTGTTATTAACTACCTTAACTATATTCTAAAGGATAAATTCTTAGTTAGTAGTTAAGTACTCTTTATATATAATTTTATAGGCCTATTAAAGCACTATATAGTATTATTTAACCTTTCTAATACTATAATGTACCTTAATAAGGATAATCTTAACTTTAACGCCTATTACATAGGCTTTATATAAAAATTTAGTTATAGTAAAGTTCTTGCCTATATTAGTAATAATCTAGTCTAAAGGTCCTTAGTAGACGTTAATCTAGTAATAATAAAGTACCTTCTATATAGTCTTTATAGAAATATTATAAAGAAAGTATACTATATTAAAGGTAGTTATAGTATTAATAATATAAAGGACTAGTTAGTTACTTTTAAGGTATATAATGTTAATAATAACCTTATAGTTAAAAGAATAGTTATTATATAAAGTAAATTTAAATTATAAAAGTGCCTTCCTATAAAGCTAGTAGTAATAGTAGTATTTAGTTAAGTACTTAATAGCCTTAACCTTAACCTTATAACTAGCCTTATAAAGAACTTTATAAAGATAGTAGACTAATAGGTGCCTAAATTATTAGTAAAGTTATTATAACTCTATATTAGTTAAGTAGTAACTAGTAAGGCTATATTTAGGTAGGCTAAGGAGTATTTATAGATGCCTCTATTTTTATATAACTAGTACTATAATATTACCTTATTAAAAGTATTTATAAGGTTATTAAAGTAAATAAGTAGTTAATCTATATTTACTAGGTAAAATAAAAAGGGTATATTTATAAGCATTATATAAAAGGTAATAGGCCTAAATAGTATACTAACTATAATAATACCCTTTAAGTAAATAGTGTTACTACTACTAAACTAGATCTTTACTTAGCTAGCAGTAGCTATATTAATAGTTACTAATAGTTAGATCTACTATAATATAGTTACTTATAGGTAACTAGTAGTAGAGAAGGTTACTACGCTTATATTAGGTAAAATACCTTAAAAGGTGCCTAATAAGTAATAATCTAATATAAAAGAGGTAGCTAGATCTAATAATACTATACTAAGGTTATCCTTTATTAACTAGTAATAAATAGCTTAGTTAGCTAGGCTAAAGGTAAGCTTATTATTACTAAAGGTAATACTACTAAAGAATATAGTAAAGGTATAAAAGTATTACCTTTTAGTTTATTTTTACTACTTTTAAGAGTATAGTTACCTTAAAGGTAGTAACTAAGGTCCTTGTTGTCTTTATTATCTTCTTTTTTCTATAGGTAACTACCTTTATAGCTAGTAAAAAAGGTTTAATATATAGTTAGTAAAGAGTCTTTTACCTAGTAGTTATTTTTAAATTATTAATATACCTTATATTACTTATTAGTAGTATATTTTATTAACTAATAACTAGGCTTATAGTAGATATAGTACTTCTTAGTATTATAGTTACTATTATTATTACTATAATAGTTACTATTAGTATAGTTATTACTAAACTACTAGTTATACCTTTAGCTATAGTAAGTATAGTTAACTTAGTATTAATTATTAAGGTTTATTTAGTACTAGTTAACTTTATTATTATATTTTATTATAGTACTTACTAATAACTATAGTTAGTTATAGACTTCTTCTAATATAGACACTAGATTAAATAGGTATAATTTACACTTATAAACTCTAGAGTAAGTATTTAATAGCTAGGATTAAAGGACTTTATTATTATAGTAGCTGTTAGGTAGTGCTTATTAGACAAGAGTAAGTTTATTAATAAGCTTCTTAAGCACTTTAAGCTTACTCTTCTTAGGGTTATTATATACAATATAGTAAAAGGTAGTATCTTGCCACTTAGTAAAGTACATCTAAATAGCCTTAGGGCTCTTAAAGTAGGCTCTTATTTAGGTAACTATAGTAGTAAGGTCTTAGATATTTTTACTACTAATTTAGGTAAAATAAAAAGTAAAAGCCTTGCCTTTAAGTATTAATAAGAAGGCTAATACTATCTAGTGTTTCTTAATACTAATCTTACTATAGTTATTATAGAATAAGTTTAACTTAATATTAAGTATATTATATATTTTACTAGTATACTTAGATTTATTAGTAATAATCTTAGTTAAGGTGCCTAATTACTAAAGAGAAAGATAATTACTAATAGCGTTATTCTTAATTAGTAGTAGCTATCCTATGCCTTAAGGTTCTATAGGATTAGTGTATAAGTAAGTAAAAGGTCCCTACTATAATTAATAATAAGTAAAGAAAGATAATAGACTATTACCTTATTAAAATAATCCTTGTGTTATATTATATAAGGGAAGTAGTAAATCTTATATAAATTAAGTCTACTATAGTAATACTAAGTTTACTACTCTTACTACTATAACTTTTATACTTATTTATTAAGTTAGGCCTATATTATTACTAGTTATTACTTAAGGTTTATAAATATTACTAGGCTTTATTTAGTTATATAAGTAATAAGTTACTATTACTATTTTTACTTACACTACTCTAGGCTAATATAACTATATTAGATATTATTTAGAAAGCTATTATATATTTTAATAAGCCTATTAAATATTACTAACTTATACTATACCTTCTTAACTTCTTTATTTATCTAAATATAAAACTTATTATTATTAATAATAGTAATAAAGTATAAGGTAATTTATTAATAGTCTTTAGGTATAAAGACGCCTTAGTTAAGAAGGAAGTTATAAAAAATTAATAGTAGTACTTTACTAGTAGTACTAAAGAGGGCTTTATCTTATTTATTAAAGTAATATTAAAAGTCTCTCTAGAGCTTATAACCTATAAGGGTATATTTAGCCTATTTAGCTATATAATAAGTAAAGTAGAAGTAAATAGTAAAAGGTCTTATTTATTAAGAAAGATTTCTTAGCTATACTTCTTATAGTTAATATATTTTACTATAAAGGTAGGCACCTTAGGGTATAAGGTACTACTAGATTAACTTATTATAAGGTTAGTTATTAAGGTTAATTAATAGTAATTACTATATAACTTTTATAGTAATAATTAAGTAGTAAGTTTCTTCTTAATATAACTTATACTTATAAGTCTAGATAGTGCTAGGTTATTTTTAGGTGTATAAGGTAAATAAGGATAGATTTTCTAAAGGGGTAAATATAAAAATAAAGAAAAAAGTTAAATAAGGTAGTAATTATTACTACTTAAGCGTCTTTTTTTAACAGCGCTATAGTTAGTGTAGAAGAGATTCTTACTTATTAAAGGGGTTTTAATAGTATAATAAACGCTATAGTGTTTCTTATAAAGGTAAAGTAGCCTTAATAATACTTAACTTAGTTAGCAGTTTACTAGGTTATAGTAGGCTAAGTAAACTCCTATAATAGTAAGCCTTATTAATTACTAGTTATTAGTAATAATTAACTATTAATTAATATTAGTTTTTACTAGTTAATTAATAGGGATCTTATATCTTATAATATTATAAAGGTTAAAAAAAAGTAGTTAGATTTATAGTTGTTAATAGTTAACTAGTTAACAAGGTAAAGTAGGAGCATAAGTGTAGTAGCACCCTTGTGTATAGGCAAAAGTAGGGATTCTGCTAGTAGGCAGTGTATCACATGACCTACCGCCTCTGGCCGCATTACCTACATGCTAACACTATCCCTTAGTGTTACTAATAAAAATATAATTATAAAGTATAAGATATAGAATTATAATATCTATAATTTTAATAAGACTAGGTTCTTAATAAGAATACTATTATATATAAAGGTTATTATAACTTTTTATTATAAGAGAAGACCTTATATAAAGTAGCCTAGTAATTATAAATAAGTTTTTATTATTTAAAGTATATATATAGATAACTAGGTAATACCTTTATATATTATTATAAAAGGTAAATATTACCTTTTATAATAGTATCTTAATAATAAATTTCTAGCTATATAGTGTATTTACTTAAGTAAAAATAAATAAACTATAAATAAGATTAGTCTAGATTAACTAAAGTACTTTAATTAGTATATAAAGTCTTATATAAAAGGTACTTATTACCTTTTAATTCTATATAGCTATAATAGCTATAAATTAACTAAATTAATAACTACTATAAAAAAAAGAAGTTATTACTTTATATATACTTTTTTACTTATTATATAAGCTTTAGCCTCTTAATATTAGCTATTTTAGACTTTTAAAGCACTTATATAGTAAAATAATTAAGGAAATAATATAAATATAAATTATATATATTACTAAAGATAACTTTTTTTTTCTACCTTTAAAGTAGTATTTTTTACTTTAATAAGTAAAATAAATATATAGGTAGGTTTTTAATAGGCTAGTCTTATACCTTTTAATTCTAAAGTTATTATTTTCTACCTAGATTTTAAGCTAAAGACACTAATACTTATAAACTTATATTTAACTAGCTTTAGCTTATAAGACCTAAAGATATTAATAATTATAATTAAAAATATAGAAAGCTTTACTTTATTAAAAAAAAGATTAAGGACAATTAAAGTAGTTTACTAACACTAATATATAAGGTAATTAACTTATAGTTAAAAAGTATTAGTAAGTTAGTATATTAACTTACTATTATTAAAGCTAAGAACTATTAACTTTATATAAGATTAAAGGTACTAAGTAAGCACTAGAGAGCTAAAAAGACCTAACTATATCTTAGTAGCTTACTTAATATAGCTAAAGTAGAGGTACTATAAGGAGAAAAGGAAGTAGTTAAAGCTAAAGGTAAAGAAATATCCTAAGAAGAGGGTTATATAGAGAGTAGTAAGCTACTTATATAATTATATAGTAATTATAGAAAGACTAGATATAATATATAAACCTATAAGGTAGTTTAGGATAATAATAAAGAATAAGATAATATATATTTTTAATTAATTTTATATAATCTAGTTAAATTAACTTATTAAAATAATAAAAAGGTAAATAAATATATACTACTTACTATAATATACTACTTACTATATATATATATTAATAAGTATAGAAATTAAGAGAATAAATATAATACTACCTATAGTATTATTATTAGTATATATAACCTTATAATTATTAAGCTTTTTAATATAGGCTAAGTTAATAATAATAACCTATACACTTTTATAAAAAGACTTAAGAAGTTTATCCTTAAGATATCTAAAGATACTATTATTACTTTTATTAATAAATTTAGTAAAGGTAGTACCTAAGACTATAAAACCCTTTATAATACTTTTATAAAAGTTTAGTACCTCTAAAGCTATATTACTAGCCTTTATAGTAAAAGCTTTAACTATTATTAGGCTATTTTTATACTTAACTACTTTAAAATCTAACTACTATATACTTATAAGTACTATACTAATAATAATAAAATATTTACTTAGGTAAAAGTTATTAAGACTATTTATACTTTAGCCTAAAATAAAAAGTAAAAGATAAGACTTATTACTTACTATAAGAATACTACTAATCTAATAGTAACCTCTTTTAGTACTAACTAAGGTACTACTTTTACTAAGAATATTACTTATAGTAGTTTTTACTTTTATTATAAATAAAATTACCTTACTATAAAGTACTAGACTACTTACCTAAAGCTAATTCTTACTAATTATCTTTATTATAATACCTTTTTTACTTATATAAAAAGTATATTTATAATAAAGATTATAAAGAAGGTTCTAACTTATTATTAATCTTTATTTTTATTAAAGAAGCCTTAAGTACTTTTAGTAGCTTCTTTATTACTAGTCTAGCTATAAAGCCTAGCTATATAGTATATTTAGCTATTAATAATAAAGTTATTACTACCTCTAATATTATACTAGATTTAGACTACTTTAACTTTATTTTTAACTTACTAACTTACTTTATATTTTATACTATTTATAATAACCTTTAGCTTTTTACTACTATAAATAGTAATTAAGTATATCTAAAGGGTAATAGTACTATTTTCTTCTAGATAAAGAATCTAGTTAACCTAACTTAGACTATTAACTAGACTATTAAAGATATTAAGTATAGTCCTTTTAGCCTAGCTAACCTCTTTAGCCTAGGTAAGTTATATAAGGTAAGTATTAAATATAATTATACTACTACCTATATTATTAACACTAAATCTAAGGCCTATTTAGCTATTATTAAATAGATCTCTAATATCTATATTCTTTATATAACTAATAGCCTAACTATACTTATAGTAATTACCTTTAGGTTAACTATAGTTAAAAATAAGTACTAATTAACCCTTAAGATAATATATTACTAACTTATTTACACTTATTTATTATAGGTTATTAAGGCCTACTATTAGGTAAGTATTTAATTTATATAAGTAAAGATTAATAACTTTTACTATAAGGCCTACTACCTAGCTAAATCTATAAAGCTTATTAGCTATAATACTTTATTACTTTTTACCTTTATAAGTAAAGAAATCTATTTTAACTTTATTAAGGTTAAACCTTTTTTTAAACTTAGTATATAATATACTTTTTACTTTTTTAACTATTATAGTAGTTATTACTAGCTTACTTTATTAAAAGCCTATTACTATAAGGTTATTTTTAATACTAATAAGAAGTTTAGTACTATATTTACTAATATAATAAGTCTCTTAATTAAAGGTTAAATATATAATAATATACCTAAGCTTAAGAAAGTACTTTATAACCTTTTCTTTAAAGGCACTTAACTTTACTTAACTACTACTTATACTTTATTAATAAATAGTATAATTAAATATACTAGCTATACTTTAATAAAGGCTATTTATACTTTACTTATTAATAATAGCCTACTAGAGGATCTCTAGGACTATACACTTAATACTATAGTTTAGATCTTTAACCTCCTACTATAGTTAACTAAAGGTAAAATAAGCCTTTATAAGATTAAGACCTAAGAGCTTAACCTTACTACTATTTAAGAAGTTCCTTAAATTAAAAACCTTTATACCTTTAGTTATATTATATATATATAAGAAAGGTAGTAAGTACCCCCTTTATTCTATAAAAATAAAGCCTTATATAATAAAGGGTTACTTTATTAGTTATAGCTCTTTATATAGTTATATCTCCTATATTTATATCTTTAATTAAAAGTAAGTTATTTATTACTATAATATTTATTTTTATAAAAGAAAAAAGAAGACTATTTTTTACTTTATGACTAACGTTAATATCCTAGTAAATAATAACTATAATATACTCTTTAATAAACCTAACCTCTAGATTTAGTTTTTTAGCTAAGTCTTTAATTTTTACTAACTAGTTACTAAGACCTTATAAGACTAGTAGGCCAACTAATCTAATAGTAGTACTATTAGTAGTAAGTATATTAATAATACTATCTATATAACTTTACCTTTGGAGGACACTATTATACTTACTTTATTACTTACTAATAAATAGCCTATTAATAAATAACTAAATAAATAAAATAACGTATATATATAGTAAGTAAATAATTATAGTAAGTAGACTAGTTTCTTTTCTTGTTATCTCTTTAATCTTTATACTAATATTTCTCTATATATAAATATATAATCCTCTTTAATTAAAAACTATATTATTTTTACCTTCTAAGCTATTATAGAAGACCTAAAAATATCTATATAAAAAGCAGCTACTGTCTTTAAGGTCCCTTATATAACACTCTATTACTAATATATAGGATATATTATATAAGATAAAATATACCTAGAATTAAAGAAAATAATAAAAGTAAAAGAAGAGGTAATTCTTAAGAAGGTTATTAACTTAATTAATTAAGGGTTTCCTTTATAATAAGAAGATATATAAGATTTAGCTAACTAACTTCTAAATAAATATAATATAATATATATTAGACCTTAATAAGTAAAAAACTTTATATAATAATAACCTTAATTAAAATTTAATTTTAATATTAAATTAACTCTTAAAGAGCCTTAGCTAAAGATCTTATAATTATATAAGGCTAGTTTATACTTATATAAAATATAATTATAAAGTATAAGATATAGGATTATAATATTTATAACTTTAATAAAACTAGGTTCTTAATAAGAATACTATTATATATAAAGGTTATTATAACTTTTAACTAATATAAAAGGCCTTATATAAAGTAGCCTAGTAATTATAAATAGATTTTTATTATTATAAAGGGATTAGGTAGTGTACTAACGCCTAATAATAGACTATTCTAGTAACTACTAAGAGATCTACTAGTTCTAGCACTATATATTAAAACTACACTATATATAACTATATAAGGCACCTTATTACCAACTTATTAGTAATATTCTTATAATTACCTCCCTTCTAATATAATATATCCTAAGGAGCACCTACACTAGCGCTAGTATCTATACACTAGAGTATAAGGTTATATAAACCCTAAAGGCCCTAGGTAGCCTAGCGTCTAGTAATAGCTACTACATATTACCTCCTTACACCTAGTCCCTCTAAGCCTAACGTAGGCTACTTCTTGTATACTAAGCTAAATTAAACACTATAGGCCTATAACCTAACTAGTTACTAACTAACTACTAGCCTCTGCCTCTCTAAGGTAGGCCTATACACTAAGAAGTCCTTAGTAGGCAGAAGTTAAACCTAGCCTCTGCCTATAGCTAGAAGACCTATATAGTACTAGAATAATTATAAAAGGATTAGGTAGTATACTAACGCCTAATAATAGACTATTCTAGTAATTACTAAAAGATCTACTAGTTCTAGTACTATATATTAGAACTATACTATATATAACCTTATAAGGTGCCTTATTACTAACCTATTAGTAATATCTTTATAATTATTTAGGGTATATATATAGATAGCTAAGTAATATCTTTATATATTACTATAAAAAGTAAATATTACTTTTTTTCTTAGTACTAAAATAGCTAATTCTTAGCTAATTAGTATATTTACTTAAGTAAAAATTAATAAATAATAAATAAGATTAGCTTAAATTAGTTAAAGTACTTTAACTAGTATATAAAGTCTTATATAACAAGTACTTATTACTTTTTAATCTTAGATAGCTATAATAACTATAAATTAACTAAATTTAAAAACTACTATAAAAAAAATCATTACTTTATATATACCTTTTTACTTATTATATAAGCTTTAGCTTTTAAATATTAGCTATTTTAGCCTTTTAAAGTACTTATATAATAAAAGAATAATAAAATAATATAAGTATAAATTATATATATTACTAAAGATAACTTTTTATATACTTTTAAAGTAGTATTCTTTACTTTAATAAGTAAAATTAATATATAAGTAGGTTTTTAATAAGCTAGTCTTATACTTTTTAATCTTAAAGTTATTATTTTTTACTTAGACTTTAAGCTAAAAACACTAACACTAGTAAACTTATATTTAACTAGCTTAGGCTTATAAGACCTAAAGATATTAATAATAGTAGTTAAAAGTATATAAAGCTTTACTTTATTAAAAAAAGATTAAGAAGTATTAAAGAAGTTTACTAATACTAATATATAAGGTAATTAACTTATAGTTAAAAAGTATTAGTAAGTTAGTATATTAACTTATTATTATTATAGTAAAGGACTATAAACTTTATATAAAAATAAAGGTACTTAGTAAACACTAGAGGGCTAAAAAGACCTAACTATATCTTAGAGGGTTACTTAATATAACTAAAGTAAAGGTACTATAGAGAGAAAAAGAATATATTAAAGCTAAAGGTAAAGAAATATTTTAAAAGGAAGGTTATATAGAGGGTAGTAAACTATATATATAATAATAAAGTAATTATAGAAAGACTAAATATAATATATAAACCTATAAAGTAGTTTAAGATAATAATAAAGAATAAGGTAATATATAGTTTTAATTAATTTTATAAATTATAGTTAAATTAACTTATTAAAATAATAAAAAAATAAAGAGATATAGTTTACTTACTATAATTATTTACTTACTATATATATATATTAACTTTACTAATAATAAGTTTTATAAGGTTATTTAGCAGAGAATTACAAAAATACAAAATACAAAAATACAAATACATGTATTTGTATTTTTGTATTTTAGAGGAAAAATACATTACATGTATTTGTATTTGTATTTTACTAAAAGGAAATACAATACAAATACAAATACATGTATTTGTATTTGTATTTTTGTATTTTATTACACTTGATTTATAGTTATTAATAGTTATATATTAAAATATAATTAAACCTATTATATTTCTTTTATTATATTTCTACTGTATTTTTAAACTTTTAGTTAGTTATAAACCTTTAAGTTAATAAAATAAGAATTATATTATTAATATATATAATATATATTTAGCTACTTATTTTATAATATAAAGTAGAATATAATATAATTACCTAGACTATATACTACTATTAATAATAAATAATAAAATTATAAGTAAGTAATATATAGTAGTTTATAGTGTAATACTAAGTATTAAATATAATAAATAATCTTTAAGTATAAAATAACTATAATCTTAAATCTAACTATTCTTATTATCTATATCTAGTATATCTAATAGTATTAGTATATATATATATATATATATATATACTAAAGAATATCAGAGCTATTACTAGAATAATCTATAACTAAAGTATTATTCTCTTCTTCTTCTATTTCTTCTTCTAATTCCTCTTCTATATCGTTTTCAATATATATACTATTATTATCCTCCTCTTCTATAGTAAAATCTAATTCATCATCTAAAACTTTAGAATAATCAAATAAATCACTATATAACTTAGGATTAATTAGTTCTAAGTTACTATTATTATTAATAATAGAATTCTAGTTCTTTAATAGTACTAGTTGCCTTCTGTTTTTATAGGTAAGTCTAGTTCTTCTTTTTGTTATTATATTACCAGATTGGTTAAAACTAGCTTCTACTGCAGCTGAAGTTGAAGGTATAGCAAGGTATTTTCTAGCTATAATACTTAGTATAGGGAATTTAACTTCGTTATTTTGCCACTAGTTAATAGGGTTAACCTAGTTATAGTATATTAGTATTTAATTTTATTTTAGTAGTAAATTATTAGTTAATATTAATATTAGTAGTTAATAACTTAATATTAATACTAGTAGTTAATAACTTAATATTAATACTAGTAGTTAATAACTTAATATTAATACTAGTAATTAATAATATTACTTATAGAGTTATAGTTTATATTATTACTAGTAGTTAATATTCTTTCTAGTAATATTATTTACTACTAATAAATAATAAAGGGTCTAATAATAATAAATTAACTTACTTTATCTCCTTGAATATTAACTCTAAAGTAGTTATTTAATTCATCCTTTTGTATATTCTTATTTTCTTGTTTACTTTAAATAGGAAATAAATTACTAATATATTCCTCTTTAACCTTATTATTAGGTAGCTTAATTTTACTTTTAATAGTATTAGTAGAAGTTTCTATAGTAGTGTTAATAGGTAAAGTTTCTTTATTTTTTCCTTTATTCTTAGTAGTAATATTATTACTATTAGTTAAGGTTTCTATACTTATTCTATCTTTAATAGATTCTAAGTATAGACCTTTTTGATTTTTTATTAATAAATCATTAATAATATAGTTTTTTAAGCTATTAATTAGTTAGTTATTCACTATATAATAATATTACTATTAATAAAGGTTTTATAATATATATATATATATTAACTTTATATTTAACTTACCTATTAAACTCCCTTGCTAAGTCGTTTTTTGCTAAGGTTATAATACTATTAGGTATAAAGGATACTAGACTATTTTTTCTAAGACTTTTATAATTAAGTCTAGGGTCTAGAATAAACCCTATTAAATAAGGCTTATATTTACTATAATAAGTATTAGGCGTAATAGGGTATGGAAAATAGTCTTCAAGCTTCTGTAACCCTATATTTATAGCTATAATAAATATAGAAGAATAAGGATATTCAGTTTCATTAAACTAGAAAGAAATAGTTAGTAGAATTCCTATAGTTATTAATATACTATTTAAATAGTATAAATAAAAGAAATATAATAATAGTATTAATTTAATAAATAAAGAAATATTATTAATATAATAAATATAAGATTAGTATATATACTAGCTTTAATATATAGGCTTATATATTCAAATAGTAAATACTATAATATATATATATATATATATATATATATATATATATATATATATACTTTCTTAAATAATAATTACTTACTTCATCTACTTGGTTTTCTTTAGAAGTATATAGGGCTTTAATATCTAATAGTTGACAATAAATATTCCCTATTATACTAAGAGTAGTACTAATAGTTATATAACTCCGGCTTTGTAGATATATAGTAGGGCTATAAAAAACTCGAAGTATATCTCTTAAATAAGTAAGTTGTATCCAGTCATTAATATTAGGATAAATAATCCTAAATATCTTATTTTTAGTTAACTTATATAGTATATCTAAGGCTGGTTTTAGCTCTATAGCTATATTAAGCATTAGATATACTGAATTCCATCTAGTCTCATTACCTAGAGAAAGATTAGTAACTATTAGGTTATATAGTATTATATATATATATATATATATATATATATATATAATATTAATATAAGTAGGTATATATATATAGATATTAATATAAATATATATATATAAGTAGGTATATATATATAGATATTAATATAAATATATTTATATAAGTAGGTATATATATATAGATATTAATATTAATATATATATATATAGTAGTAAATAGTTACTTACAGAGGGGTATTTTTGTTTTATAACTATTAACAGGGAATTCTTTGCCCTTTTTTGCGTAGTTAATAGTAGTTTAGAATTCTTTATATAATATAGTATTATTTCTTAGTAGTATTACTAATCTTTTCAGCTTTCCAATATTACCTATTATAATATTAGTCTAAGTATATATATATATATATATATATATATATATATAGGTATATTAATTATTATAATAATAATTAAAAGTACTTACTATAGTTATTTTTTAATACTTTTTCTTGATCTTTATAAGATAATTTATCTAAAGCGCCTGTATAGTTATTTAAGATATATTCTGCTTTAAATTCAGATATATCTTTATCTAACACTATACTGCTAATATATTTATCTATAATAGCTTTAGCTACTAGATTTAATATATGTGCTATACATCTTATATTATATAAAGATATACTATTATTAGTATTATAACTTAGTAAAAAGCTATTTAAAAAAGTATTATTATTAGTGCTATTATCTCTTGTTATACTAAGAAATTAAATAGTTAGTTAACTATATATATATATATATATATATATATATATATATATACTTAAGGTAAAAAAATAAAACACTTACCTGATAATATTCTCTTTAGGTATACTATATTTATTAATAATACTTTCTTTAAAGACTTCTTGTATATATAAGCTAGTATATGCACTATTTAAGTATTTAAAGCCTAAATAAGTTATAATAGTTAGTATATATATATTTATAATAAGTTAATAATAGTAAAATTATTAATAACTAGTTTTAGATAAAAGAAATAGTTAATATACCTAATTATATATAGTTTAACTTAGTAGAGTTATCTATATAAGAGCCTATAACCCCTAAATAGGCCTTATTATCTATAGAGGTCCATATATCTAGCTGAATAGATATATAACCATAGTTTAAAAAGTGTTGCTGTAGGTTATATATAATAGTTGCTTCTAAGCTAGTAAACTTAATACCTAAGTATTCAGTTAAGCCTCTATAATTAACAGTAGGACTAGAGCTATATAAAGATAATATTAGTAAAATATATATAGTAAAATATAAATATATATATATATAAATATATATATAGTTATAATTGAAAGCTAACTTACTTATTTAAATAAGATAATAAAGAATTAAACTTATTAGAAGTAATATTACTATAAGGTATATTAAATTGTAGTAGATAATTAATAATATAATCATAGAATTCTGTTTCTTCTATATTATTATAATTATTAATAGTACCACTTTCTCTATATCTTCGTATATTTAGTGTATTAGACATAAAGTCATTAATAGTGCTTTGTGTAATATTACTTCTATTATTATTCTTTATATAGTCCTGAACTATTAAAAGGTTAGTAAGTAAATAATAATAATATTATTAATTATAATTATTATTATAATAAGAGTAGTACTTATAATAATATATAACTATTATATATATATTAATAATATATATATATTAATAATATATATATCTATAATATATATATCTATGATATATAGATCTATAATATATAAATCTATAATATATAAATCTATAATATATAAATCTATAATATATAAATCTATAATATATAAATCTATAATATATAAATCTATAATAAATAAATCTATAATATATATATTATTAATATATATATATATATATATATAGTTATATTACTATATATAAAGAAGGTAATAATATAGAAGTACAAAGTAACTTACACTTAATTTTATCTATATCTAGTTCTTCTTTTTCTGATGTTGCTATTATAGGGTGGGTTTTTTATAGTAAGTTACTGCATTAGACGTCTAAAATCAAGCTGCTTTAGTAGTAAATTTCTTATTACAACCTTTAATATTACAGGTTAATTCTATTTCCCTATCTTTACTTAAATTAATAGGTAATAGTTTATAAGTAAATAAACCGTTAGTAATAGGATACTGCTTAGTGCCTTTAAAGATATAATTTTTTTGATTTTCTATTTTATGGGCGTATAAAAACTGGTTTTTAGTACTATTAATTAATATCCGAGAGGAATTAATAATAGAATCCTCTGCTTAAGAGGTGCTAGAGGATTCACTAGCGTAGAAGGAATCGCCAGATTCAGAAGCCATTTTTTTATTATATATATATATATATATATTTCTTTAATAAAGAGTAAAATAAAGTAGTTAAGATAGTTAATAGTTAAATAAATAGTTAAAAGTATTCTTATAATCTTTACTATTATTAATATAATAGTATTCTTTATAGTATATAAGAAAGTAAGTTACTATTTACAATAAGAAAAATAAAGAAGTAAAATACTACTATATATACTTTTTTTACTTAGTATATAACTTACTATAACTATATATTTAGTATATAACTATAACTATACCCTTATACTATAGTTATACCTTTTAATTATATAAAACTATAAATATAACTATACCTTTATACTGTAGTTATACCTTTTAGTTATATAAAACTTTAACTATAACTATAACTATACCTATATCTTTAAGCTATAGTTATACCTTTTAATTTTATAAAACTATAACTATAACTATAACTATACTCTTATATTATACTTATAGTTATAGTTTAAGATTTTATAAAACTATAACTATAACTATAACTATACTCTTATATTATACTTATGGTTATAGTTTAAGATTTTATAAAACTATACCTATAACTATAATTATAACTATACCTTTAAGGTATATTTATACCTCTTAAATTTATAAAACTATAACTATAACTATAACTATACTCTTATATTATACTTATAGTTATAGTTTAAGAATTTATAAAACTATAATAATAGATATACTTATAACTATACCCTTAAGCTATAGTTATATCTTTTAATTTTATAAAACTATAAGTATAACTAAAAATATACCTTTAAGCTATATTTATACCTTAAAATTTTATAAAACTAAATCTAAAACTATAACTATACCTTTATATTATACTAATAGTTATAGTTCTAGATTTTATAAAACTATAACTATTACTATAATATAATTATACCCTTATACTATAGTTATACTTAGAGGTTTAGATCTTATATCTTATAGTTTTATAAAGAATAGAAATACTATAATATATATCTAAATATATATAACTTATATCTTATAAAATACAGTATTATTAGTATATATAGTTTATATAGGCTATTAAAGTTATTTTTATATAATTTATTTAAGGAAGAAGAAAATAAATAACAATATGTATTTTAAATACAAAAATACAAATACAAATACATGTATTTGTATTTTAAATACAAATACATGTATTTTAGAAAAACTAAAATAAAATATAAATACGTATTTGTATTTGTATTTGTATTTGTATTTTTGTATTTGTATTTTGTATTTGTATTGTATTTTGTATTTTTTTGTAATTCTCTGTTATTTAGTAAAAAGCTAACTATTTTTGTTTAGTTATATAAGAAAATAAGCTAGACCTTATTATTAAGGTCTTTACTACTATATTTACTACTAAGTATATTACTACTAGTTACCTATATTATACTAGTGTAGTAAAGCTACCTAGCTACTATTATAATATAGTAAGTATCTAAAACTATAAAAAAAGGTATATTTTTAGCTAATATTTAAGTATACTAAAATAATTAAAGTTACTTTATTAGTACTTTTACTATAGCTATATTATTAAAAGTACTACTTACTAGTTATAATACACTTACTACCTTTAAGAAAGTAAAAGAAGGCCTATACTAGTAGTATTAGAAGTAAGCCTATAATACTAAGATCTAATAGTTTAATAATAAAGAGGTATATACCTTTATTAACTTCTTAACTAAAGCTAAAGTACTACTTAGTAAATAAGTATTTAATATTAAAACTAACGCTTATAATAGAATTATATACTTTAAGGCCTAATAAGTAGTCTATAGTAACTTTAAGTAAAGTAATTAGTTATTATAAAAGGTATATATAACTATAGCTACTACTACTACTATTTATCTCTTTTTTACTATTATTACTTTTTATAGATTAAAGTATAAGATATATAACTTTAATACTACTTTTTTTACTACTTTTATTTTTACTAGTACTAATATCTATATTAAATAACCTACTAGTTATACTACTACTAATAATAAGGTCTAGTTACTTTAAAAGGCCTTTTATAGTCTATATAAGTTACTACTATAGTAGTTTATACTTATTAAAAGTAAAATAAAAAAAATTAGCTTTTAGCTAATTAAAAAAAAGATTTACCTCTTTTATAATAAAAACCTTAATACTTACGCCTTAATATATATTAATAATAATATAGTAGCTATACTTACTACTAAAATAACTAGAAAAGTATATAATATACTTATAAAAGTCTACTTACTAAAGGACCTTAGTAAGGCCTCTTAATTTCTTAGCTTCTAGATTTAGTACTTTACTACTAATAAGATTTATATTAATTAATATAAGTATACTAAAAGTATACTTTATTACTTTAGCTATAGTAACCTTTAGCTAGTTAAAACCTTATTATTTACTAACTAAGACCTTCTTATTACTTAAAGTAAAAATAACTATACTAAAGCTAACTAATAGCTTTATATTAAATAAACTAGCTACCTTAACTAGTTAGCTACTAGTATATACCTAGATATTACGTTTATAGTTAGTAAACTCTTTTAGGCTAGTACTAGCCTATTACTTACTTATTAAGTAGCTATTAAGTACTTTTTTTACTACCTTGAGGGTACTACTTATTATAGTATTATATTTAGTAGACTTAACCTTTTTACTAATATTAGCCTTTATACTATAGTAAATACTTCTTTTACTAATAATTACTTATTATAAGTATTTATAGGTAGTTATATTATTTACTTTACTAGCTTACTAGTAGCCTAAAAGTCTAAGTAATAGACCTTTATTACTTTAAGCTTTACTAAAGTAAAGTTTATTAACCTTATACTAGTAGTAATTACTATAAAGTAGATTTCTTACTATACTAAATAGCTTCTTAGCTAACTACTAGATACTTTAATTATCTTTTTTACTAATAGTACTAATATAATAGTTAATATTATAAATCCCCTTAATAAAGTATAAATAAGAAGTATTAATATATTATAGTAGTAATTACTAAGGTTAAATAACTTATAACTATATTACCTAGAATAAAGATTCTAAGATAAAGAGGAAAAGAAAACTATAGTAAGGCCTTTCTCTATAGCCTTGCCTTTAAATCCTTTATAAACCTTTTCCTAGTTATATAACCTCTAGTAGTCTATACTTAGCCCTAGTAGTCCCTATAGCTTATTAGCTATAACTAGTATAACTATTATAGCCTATAGTCTTAGTTACTTTATAATATTACTTCCTCTTTTACTAGTAATATTATTTATAATATTAGAATTTATTAGCTAGCCTTAAAAATTAACCTTTTTTTATAAGTTTATTTTTTTATTTTCTTATATAAATCTTTTTTATAAGAAATATTTTTTTAAAATAAAAGCTAGTAAAGTAAAGTTAAGGTTTAAAAAGTATTAGTTAGCTTATAAATTAGTAGTAAGTTAATAGTTTATTAAGTAGCTTTATTATTATTAAAGTAAAAAAGTACTTTAGTATTTTTTACTATAGCCTATAACTATTAAAGTAAATTAACTAAAAGTCTAGTAGCTATTAAGTATTCTTTATAAAATCTTTATAGTACTACTAGTAAATAGTAAAAGCCTTTAGTATTATACTAAGTTAAGTCTTTATTATAACTTAACTAATTAACCTAGTACTAAAGTCTTTTATAGTTTATTTTAGACTTTAGTACTTATAATACTTTACACTTAAGTTTATTACTAAAGTTAAAAATTATAAAGAGAAGTAGTTTTTATTATTATTTAAAAAAAAGTTTATTAAAGGCTTTTTTAAGCTTACTTAAGTAAAACACTAAATAAGCCTTAATACCTTTAAGTAACTAGACTTTCTAGGTTTCTTTTAATCTAGCTATTATAATAGGCTAAAGACTTACCTATAGGTTCTAAAGTATAAGAATATTACTAATAGGTTAATAATAAGGTGCTTTATAAGGTTATTATTATAATATTAACTATTATAGATAAATATTAGAGTTATTAGGTTAACCTTAATAACTTATCGCTAGCAAATCCTTAGATATTTAGCTATAGATTCTCTAAGGATTTATAGGTAATAAGTTAGTTATTTAACTAACTAACCTACAATAATTATCCTTTTTTTCTTTATATATAATAAAGAACTATAGTTACCCCTATTATTTATTAATTACTACTAATATATATAGTTAACTATATTAACCTATCCCTTAGTATTACTAACACTTATTAGTAGTTAACTTTACTATTAACTATATAAGTTAACTTTATTGTCTAAACTATAGATTAGTAAGGTCTATAAGAAGAGGTAATTATTACTAGTTAATTATTTATACACCTAGAGTAGGCAAGTACTAAAAAACGCCTCTATAAATACCTTTACTATAATAGTTTATACTAATTACCTATTATAATAGGTTAATTAATAGATCTATAACTAGTCCTTTTAACTAGTAAAAACCTTATTAATTTATGTCTATTATATAAGCTTTATTACCTTTAGAGAAGCACTTTTAACTATAAAAAACCCCTTACTTTATATACCTATAGCTAACTAGTAATTATTTACTATATCCTATTTATTATAAGCTCTTTAGCTTACTAACTTCTTTTTTTATATATATACTTCTTCTATTAACTAATAGTATTAATAAGTTATTAATATAATAGCTTATTATTTCTTCTCTTTTTACTAACTAATAGCGTTAATAAGTAGCTAATATAATAGCTTATTATTTTTCCTTAAGTTATTTATCTATAAGAGTATATTTTTCTCTAGCTATTTATACTATTAGTAGTAATCCCTCTAATAAACGTATACGCCTTCTAGTCTACTAGAAAAAACACTTATATTTAAGAGGTTATTAGGCTAACAGAAGGCAACAGTAAATAATACTACACCTATAAGTAAAAGACCTAAGCTAAGATAAGTAAATATAATAAGCTTATAAGTAAGTAAGGCTTATAGGTTACTATACCTTTGCCTATAAAGTAATAAAAAGAAGTTTATAGTAAGTATAATATACTATCTAATATAAAGTAATAAGTAGTAGTAATTAATAATATATTTACTATACTTATTAACCTTATATAGTATATCTTCTTATAGTAATAAAAAAAGACTATATTAAAAAGTTACTAACTAACCTTATAAGTAAGTAATAAGCTTTTATACTTAACACTATTACTATATTTTATATTAGTAGTTATAAGTATTATAACTATATTAGTAGTAAATTACTTTACTATACTTATAAGGATTTTAGTAAATAGTCTATAAATAACTTTAAGGTAATTAACTAAAAGGTCCTAATAAGCCTATATAACTTCCTTATTAATTATAGTATATAGGTTAACTATAGTAAACACTTATTAATTACCTAATATATATTTAATACCTTTTAATAAAAGGAAAGCACTTACTAGACTAATAAGATAATTACTATTATTAAAAGATTATTATATAACTTTAAACTACACCTTAAAGACCTTAACTTTATTAAGGATATATAAGGTTATAATATAATCCTATATAGTAAAAAACTAGCTAAAGTACGCCTATTACTAGTAATTACTTATTAGACCTCTTATAATAACTTAACCTTTACCTTACTACTACCTTTATTAACACTAAAACCTTAAGTAATAGCTAAAATCTATAGCCTATATATAATAACTACTATACTACTATAGAAGCCTTTATTAACTATAGTAATATTAATAGTAATATTAAGGCTAATACTAAAGTAAATAAGTAACCTTATAAAGATATACTTTAATAACTAAGCTATAAAATATACTAGTAGCTAGTATAAGACTATTAACTTAAAATTACTATTATTCTATAACCTTTATATCTAGGTAAGTATAATATAAGACTACTATAAAGTAGTAATTTAAGTAATACTTTAAGGTAAACTATAAGAGTATTATACCTTTATACTTTACTAATAGGTAGGTAATTTTAATACTTTAATAGTAAAGCTTAAAAAATAATTTAAAGGTAGTAAAGTACACTTAGCCTATATTATTAAGCTTTACTATATATTATTTAACTTAATTACCTATAAAAACTATAGTAAAAATAAGCTTAAGATCCTTAAGTTACTTATTAAAAAGGTTACTAAACTAGTTAAAGTAACTACCTATAATAGTCTACCTAAGGATAAGGATTATTATAAGTGCCTTATTACTTATTACTATAGTATACTTAAGTGTACTATAGCTTTTTTTAACTTACTAGCTATATTTTATAGCCTCTATATATAACTATATAATAAAGTAATAAATACTTTACTTTACTATAAGCTACTTATATAATACCCTATAGATAAATCTACTATAGAGAATAAGTAATTTTAGGTTAACTATAAGTATAATAGTAGCTATAATAATTATACTAATCTATAGTAAATATAAGGTTCTTTATAAGGTAACTACTATAGTAAAAACTAGTATAGTAATAAATTAACTAAGAAGTACTTTATTTATAGTAAGCCTAGTTATTAGTTAACTAAATATACTAAAAAAAATAGTAATTCTTATTTAACTAGTATAAAAGTACTTACTTTATATAAACTTTACTAGCTACTTTTAACTACTTTTTTTTAACTATAAAGGTTATAATATAAGTTATCTTTAAGAAGTAAGTAATAGTAATAAATAACTTATTAGTAATAATAATAACTATATAGATATAGTATTCTTTATATTTACTACCTTCTTTATATAACTATTAATTAATAGCTTAACTATATTTTCTAAGTTATATAACTAGGTAACTACTTATATACTTACTTATAAGAACCTACTAAAGGAGCTACTACCTAGTAAAACTATAAAAACTAATAAAATATTTATACTTAATAAGTACTATTTAGTAGTAACTTTTTATAGTATTATACTTAACACTAGTATAGCTAAGAAATTAACTACTAGCTATAAGTAATATTTTACCCTTTAGTACTACTTAAGTAAAAAATACCTATAAATACTACCTAAGTAAGTAAAGTAAGTATTTACTTTAGTAGTAGTAATTACTTTAAATCCCTAAGGGTAATTAATATATTTATACTACTTAGTAACCTTATTTTTTATATAATAACTACTAATACTTTATTTCTTTTTTATTTAAAGATATAGACTATTATAGTATAAAATTTAATAACCTAGCTAACTAGCTAATCTAGGGTAATAATATTATACTTATTATTTACTAATTTAGCTACCTATAGATACTTTTATAACTACTAGAAAAAGTATTACTAGGTAATACTTAATAAATAGTAAGTTATACTAAATCTACTAGTAATTTAGCTACTTATCTATTTAGTAACTTTATAAGTTACTTAAATATACTAGAAAGAACACTTTCCTTTTATTAATTAAAGCTATTAATAAGTACTACTACTACTACTAATTATATTCTAAAGCCTTTAGTTACTTTAAGTTTATATTATATAATAATAATAAGTTTAACTATAAGATCTTTATTAATATAATATATTTTAATAGTAATAAACTAGTACTTTATATAGTTAATATAGTAATAGTATTTAATATAGTAAGATTTTTATAATCTATTACTATAGAGTATATATAGGAAGCACTATAGATATACTAGATTAATATATATCTTAGCCTACCTAATTAAATACTAACTAACACTAGCCTAAATTTTTACTTTAGTAAGTTTAAATATATTACTTATAGGTTATTTATTAAAGTAAAAAAAGTGCCTATTAAAGCCTATTATAGTATTAGTAAAGTTAAGTACTATTATATACCCTTTTACTACACTTATAAGATTATTTATAAAAAAACTAGTACTAAACCTAAAGTTACTTTTTAACTTACTATTAAAATAATTAATAATACTATTAGCCTAAATAGCCTTATCTTAACTCTTCTTGTCTTTAGTATATACCCCTAAATAACTAATAAGTTACTACCTACTATAACTCCTATATAGTATACTAAAGTAGTTAAAAAAGTAATAGCTATAGTATACTAAATTTATATAAAGTAATAGCTTTATAAAGCACTAGCTATATATAATAGCCTAGATTTAACTAATACTATTACTTTACCCCTTTAATCTTTTATCTATATATAGTATAAAAATATAACTAGTAAGGCCTATTTTACTTTATTACTAATAATAGTACTACTTATACTATTAATTTACCTTATAGCCTATATAACTTTAGGATTACTATAGTAAAACCCTACTATATAAAGAAAGTTAACTAGACCTCTTTACACTAAATAAACCTACTAGCTACTTTATATAAGCAGAAGATAATCCTATATATACTATATAAGCATAAGAAGACCTTATAAAGATACTTAATACTAAAAAGAAGTATATAATACTATTATTATTAATAATAAACTACTATAATAATACTATAGTTACCTATAAAAGAACCTAATACTTATGTTCTTTATAAAAATATACTCTACTATAACTATAGTATTCTTAACTATAAAAAGAAAGTAGACTATACACTTATTATTAAGCTATATAAGAAAAGGATTATTACTATACTTAGTAAACCCTTTAAAGAATTTAATAAGGCAAAAGTAAAAGCCTTTATTAACTATAATGTATTTTATATTATTACCTATAATAAGAAATCCTATAGTAACACTTATATATTTAAATTATATATAGTCTATAAAGTAAAAAGTAAAAATAAATAGCCTTATAAGAAATTATAGCTTATTATCTAAGGCTATATAAATAATAGTAAAAAAATAATTCTTATATAGTTACTTACTATTTAGTAAATAGCTTAGTAATTAATATTTACTTTTACTTTTTTATAACTTTAATATAGATTTCTTCTTTAGTTATATAATATTACCTAGGCGTATACCTAATTAGTAATACTACTAAATTATATTATTTTTATTTATTTACCTATATAAATTTACTATTTTACCTAGTAAATATAATAATAATAGTAACTAAGCTATTATATAGTATTATAAAAGTAAAACCTACTAGTAGGTAACTTATAACTACTATTATAAAGAGAATCTCTAGATAAATTTATTAACCTTTAACCTTTACTTATTATATTATTACTTAATAATAGTAACCTTAGATTAATTAGTATATAAATAAATAATATAATTAGCTTTATAGATAATAAATTCTTTACCTATAAAAAAAAAGCTTAAGAAGGCTACTTTTATAGTAAAACCTAAGTAGTTACTTATAGCTAATAACTTTATTACCTTTAATAGTAGTATATTATCTATTACTACTAATAGTAAGCTTACCCTTTATTAAAAAGGCTAAAGTAAAAAGCTTTAACTTATTAATAAAAAATTACTTACTGCCTAGTAAACTTATATCTAATAATACACCTATAGTATATATATTACTTTTATTTACTAACCTAAAGCCTACTTTAACTATTTAGTTACTGCTTAACACTAATTACCTATAGTAAAAGAGATTAAAGCTTTAAACTACTAAATTAAATAGTAAATTAATAACTTTAACTATAGCCTATACTTTTACTAATTAACCTTATAACTACTAAGCTTTTATATTTATTAATAACTTATTTATAAATAACTATAACTTTACTTTTAACTTAGCTTTATTATAGTCCTTACTAATAAATAAATTATTAAGTAACCTACTACTAATAGTAAAAGCTTTAAATTAACTAGTAATATTATTTACTTTAGCTTAATAAAGTATAAAAGAGTTATATATAGTATACTTACCTCTAAGGTCTATAAGATAATTACTAGTACTAATATTACCTATATAATTAGTACTACTCTTATAATAATTACTAACTACCTTAAGCTACTATAAATACCTATAATACTTTATACTAACTTATACTTACTTTATAAGTACTTTATAAACTTAGCACTATAAAGGAGAAGTAACTTATAATAGATATTATAGCCTTTTACTAGTTATATAAACACTATAAGATTTTTAAGATATAGTAGATTTATAGTAGTAATAACCTAGTAAATAGATTTATAAAGTTATTACTAAATAATATATTAAAGAAGCTAGTTAGTAATAGGTAGTTAAAGATATAAATAAATAAATAGGTTTCTTATATATAATAGGCTATATAAGTAAAAAGTATTAAATACTTTTTAGCTTTTTATTTTTATTATATTTTTTAGCTATTCTTTTAGATATATATAATAGGGGATTTCTAGCACTATAGAAAATTACTAGTATTATAATATTAACTATTGTAGATAAATATTAGAGTTATTAGGTTAACCCTAATAACTTATTACTAGTAAATCCTTAGATATTTAGCTATAGATTCTCTAAGGATTTATAGGCAATAAGTTAGTTATTTAACTAACTAACCTATAATAATTATCCTTCTTTTCTTTATGTATAATAGAGAACTATAGTTACCCCTATTATTTATTAATTACTACTAATATATATAGTTAACTATATTAACCTATCCCTTAGTGTTACTAATAGTAAGGTTAAGTATATTACTTATAGTTACTTATTTCTTAAGAAGTTAACCTTTTAAATTATTAGGCCTATTATAATATACTATACTATAATAGCTTTTTAGTCTAGTTAGTAATTAAATAGCTTACTATTACCTATACTATTAAACTTTCTCTTTAGGTATATAGTTATAAAATACTTTTTTTAGTTATAAATAAAATAATACTTAAACCTTAGTTAACCTTTTAGTAACTAACTACTATATAACTAGCTACTATACTAGTCTTTTTTTAACTAGTAGTATATTAAGTTTATTTACCTAAGGTCTCTTAAGGTCTTTTTCTAAGTCCTTTTACTAAAGTATAGGCTTCTATAAGTACTTATTAGTAGTTATAAAATACTTTTTATTATCTTCTTATAACCCTTTATTAAATCTTTAGTCTTTTTATAACTATAACTAATTAGCTTTATATGCTATATTCTCTATATAAAAGATAAATACTTTTTACTAAATTATTTTCTTGTATAATAAATAAAGTAGCTAAAAAAAGTACTAGTAAGCCTTAGCCTTTAAATACTTTATATTTTTTATACTAAGGTTATAGTGTATTATTAACTACTTAGTAAAGTACTATAATAAAGTTTAGCTATTATATATTTATATTCTTATAACTTTTACTAGTAGTCTTACTTCTAGGCCTTTAGGTTAATATACTTTTAGTAAATAAACACTAAAAAGTTATTTTAGACTAAAGGTTTAGTAAGCCTTTCTTTATAGTTATATTATTATATTTATAATAATAAAAATACCTTTAATAAGGCCTATTTAAACTATTACTTTATAGTACTCTCTAGATAAAGCCTATTAGCTATCTCTATAGTATTAATCTAATCTACTACTTAAGTACTTATAGATTTTTCTCCTAAGAGTCTATAGTTATAGAATAAAGGTTTCTTAAATTCTCTTTTACAAAATTGCTTTACTAGTTAGTTAGTAAGCTTTTATAAAAGGCACTTATAATGCTTTTATTTTTTTTAGTGTTAATTAACTATAGTCTTTATAGCTTTCTAGAAATATAATATTATTACTTATATAATAAGGTCTAAAGCCTTTTAGCTTTATATAATTATACTAATACTTTAACTACTTTATAACTATTTATTAATAAAGGTATTATTACTAACTATTAGTAAGTCTAGTGTATTTAGGCCTTATAATAGTAACCTTTTTTATACTTTATCTTTATTAGGTCCTTATATAAACCTTTTAAATAATAGTAGATAGTTTTTACCTTTAATTAAGTATATTAAGTACTTAGCTATAAATAGCTATAGCTTATTTATATTAACTATATATAAATAATAAGTTAATAAGTAATTAGTATATTAATATTTATTTTGATATATTTTACTTATACTAGTTACTTAAGAGAGATAAAAGCTTAAGAATTATAAGATAATAGCTATAGGTACTAAACTAGATAAAGCTTAATAGTAGGTATTAGTAAATTATAAGACTTAAGCTTATAAAGCCTAGATAATAGAGGCTTTACTACTAGTAAACTAGATAGTAAGGTAAAGCACTAGAGGCTTAGTAACTTATTAGTAAGACCTATAGCTATTACTATAAATTTTATTATATAAAGAAGTACTCTTAACTATAAAAAACCCTTTAATTTCTATACTTATAGCTAACTAGTAGTTACTTACTATATCTTATTTATTATAAGCTTTTTAGCTTACTAACCTCTTTTTTTTATATATATACGTCTTTTACTAACTAATAGTATTAATAAGTTATTAATATAATAGCTTATTTTTTTTTCTTCTTTTACTAACTAATAGTGTTAATAAGTAGCTAATATAATAGCCTATTATTCTTCCCTAAGGTATTTACTTAAAACAGTATATTTTTTCTTAGTTATTTATAGTCCTAGTAGTAATCCCTATAATAAGTATATATACCTTTTAGTCTAGTAAAAGAAATATTTAAATTTAAGAGGTTATTAGGCTAACAGAGGATAATAGTAAATTATACTATACTTATAAAAAGAAACTTAAGTTAAGATAAGTAACTATAATAAGCTTATGTTAGTCTAGTTATATAGCTACTACTAGCTAAATATCTAGCCTCTTTACTTTACTAGCTAGTAGTCTTTTTTCCTAGCTATATATTACTAATATTAATAGATATTATCTTATTACTTACTGCTACCTATATTACCTATAGGTTATAAGCCTAGGCCTCTACCTTTTCTAACGCTATTAAAGCTATTTAGACTTTCTTTTTACTATAATAAATATCTTTATTAATCTTAACTATAATAAATATCTTTACTAATTTTACTTATAACTAACTAGTACTTTTACCTAGTTAAATAACTATAATAAAGGTTCTTACTTTTACTATAATAAGGATTTTTTTACTTTTATAATAATAAACCTATTATAATAAGGGTCCTTTGCCTTTACTAATTAATAACTATAGCTCTAGCTATATTTTACTTTACTAGCCTTCTTATTCTCTATAGTAAAAAGAACTATTACTACTAGCTACTTACTATTAAAGCCTTTCTTAATAAAGATAACCTTCTTAAGTATACTAAATCTAATATCTTTGCTTTTACTAATAACTATAAGTAGTAGTAAAAAGGCTAAGCCTTAGCCTATAGTATTATTATTAATAATATTAGGCCTATTCTTCTTTACCTTAAGGGCTTTAGTTAGACCCCTAAGGGCTACTGCCTTTATAAGCTTATAAGTAAGCTTAAAGCTATTATCCCTTAAGTATTTAGTAACACTATTACTAACCTTATCTATAACTGTAGACGCCTTAATATTAATAACTCTAAGGATCTCTTTAAGTATCTTAAGATATTTTATACTATAAGCTAAAGTATTAATAAACTTATTATTATAATGTTAACTATTATAGATAAATATTAGAGTTATTAGGTTAACCCTAATAACTTATTGCTAGTAAATCCTTAGATATTTAGCTATAGATTCTTTAAGGATTTATAGGCAATAAGTTAGTTATTTAACTAACTAACCTATAATAATTATCCTTCTTTTCTTTATATATAATAGAGAACTATAGTTACCTTTATTATTTAGTAATTACTACTAATATATATAGTTAACTATATTAACCTATCCCTTAGTGTTATTAACACTAATTAGTAGTTAACTTTACTATTAACTATATAGGTTAACTTTACTATCTAAACTATAGATTAGTAAGGTCTATAAGAAGAAGTAATTATTACTAGTTAATTATTTATATACCTAGAGTAAGCAAGTACTAAAAAACGCCTCTATAAATACCTTTACTATAATAGTTTATACTAATTACCTATTATAATAGGTTAATTAATAGATCTATAACTAGTCCCCTTAACTAGTAGAAACCTTATTAATTTATGTCTATTATATAAGCTTTATTGCCTTTAGAGAAGTACTTTTAACTATAAAAAACCCTTTACTTTATATACCTATAGCTAACTAGTAATTATTTACTATATCCTATTTATTATAAGCTTTTTAGCTTACTAACTTCTTTTTTCTATATATATACTCCTTTTACTAACTAATAGTGTTAATAAGTTACTAATATAATAGCCTATTATTTCTTCTCCTTTTACTAACTAATAGCGTTAATAAGTAGCTAATATAATAGCCTATTATTTTTCCTTAAGTTATTTATTTATAAGAGTATATTTTTTCCCTAGCTGTTTATACTACTAGTAGTAATCCCTCTAATAAATATATATATCTTCTAGTCTACTAGAAGAAACGCCTATATTTAAGAAGTTATTAGGCTAACAGAGGGTAATAGTAAATAATACTACACCTATAAGTAGAAGACCTAAGCTAAGATAAGTAAATATAATAAGCTTATAAGTAAGCAAGGCTTATAAGTTACTATACCTTTACCTATAAAGTAATAAGAAGAAGTTTATAGTAAGTATAATATACTACCTAACGTAAAGTAGTAAGTAGTAGTAATTAATAATATATTTACTATACCTATTAACCTTATATAGTATATTCTCTTATAGTAATAAGGAAAAGACTATATTAAGAAGTTACTAACTAACCTTATAAGTAAGTAATAGGCTTTTATACTTAACACTATTACTATATTTTATATTAGTAGTTATAAGTACTATAACTATATTAGTAGTAAATTACTTTACTATACCTATAAGGATTTTAGTAAATAGTCTATAAATAACTTTAAGGTAATTAACTAAAAGGTCCTAATAAGCCTATATAACTTCTTTATTAATTATAGTGTATAGGTTAACTATAGTAAATACTTATTAATTACCTAACGTATATTTAATACCCTTTAATAAAAGAAAACGCCTACTAGACTAATAAGATAATTACTATTATTAAAAGATTATTATATAACTTTAAACTATACCTTAAAGACCTTAACTTTATTAAGAATATTAGAGGTTATAATATAATCCTATATAGTAAAAAACTAGCTAAAGTGCACCTATTACTAGTAATTACCTATTAGACCTCTTATAATAACTTAACTTTTACCTTACTACTGTCTATATTAATACTAAAACCCTATATAATAGCTAAAATTAATAGCCTATATATAATAACTACTATAATACTATAGGAGCTCTTATTAACTATAGTAATATTAATAGTAATATTAAGGCTAATACTAAAATAAATAAGTAACCTTATAAAGATATACTTTAATAACTAGGCTATAAAGTATACTAGTAGCTAGTATAAGACTATTAACTTAAAATTACTATTATTTTATAACCTTTATATCTAGGTAGGTATAATATAAGACTACTATAAAGTAGTAATTTAAGTAATACTCTAAGGGGAACTATAAGAGTATTATACTTTTACCTTTTACTAATAGGTAGGTAATTTTAATACTTTAATAGTAAAGCTTAAAGAATAATTTAAAGGTAATAAGGTATACTTAGCCTATATTACTAAGCTTTACTATACATTATTTAACTTAATTACTTATAAAAACTATAGTAAAAATAAGCTTAAGATCCTTAAGTTACTTATTAAAAGGTTACTAAGCTAGTTAAAGTAACTACCTATAATAGTCTACCTAAGGATAAAGATTATTATAAGTACCTTATTACCTATTACTATAGTATACCTAAGTGTACTATAGCTCTTTTTAACCTACTAGCTATATTCTATAGCCTCTGTATATAACTATATAATAAAGTAGTAAATACTTTACTTTACTATAAGCTACCTATATAATACCTTATAGATAAATCTACTATAAAAGATAAGTAATTTTAGGTTAACTATAAGTATAATAGTAGCTATAATAATTATACTAATCTATAGTAAATATAAGGTTCTTTATAAAGTAACTACTATAGTAAAAACTAGTGTAATAATAAATTAACTAAAAAGTACTTTATTTATAGTAAGCCTAGTTATTAGTTAACTAAATATACTAAAGAAAGGTAGTAATCTTTATTTAACTAGTATAAAAGTACCTACTTTATATAAGCTTTACTAGCTACCTTTAACTACTTTTTTTTAACTATAAAGGTTATAATATAAGTTATCTTTAAGAAGTAAGTAATAGTAATAAATAACCTATTAGTAATAATAATAACTATATAAATATAGTATTCTTTATATTTACTACCTTCTTTATATAACTATTAATTAATAGCCTAACTATATTCTCTAAGTTATATAACTAGGTAACTACTTATATATTTACTTATAAAAACCTACTAAAGAAGCTACTACTTAGTAAAACTATAAAAACTAATAAGATATTTACACTTAATAAGCACTATTTAGTAGTAACTTTTTATAGTATTATACTTAATATTAGTATAGCTAAGAAATTAACTACTAGCTATAAGTAATACTTTACCTTTTAGTGCTACTTAGGTAAAAAGATACCTATAAATACTACTTAAGTAAGTAAAATAAGTATTTACTTTAGTAATAGTAATTACTTTAAATCCCTAAGGGTAATTAATATACTTATACTACTTAGTAACCTTGTTTTTTATATAATACTACTAATACTTTATTTTCTTTTACTTAAAGAATATAGACTATTATAGTATAAAATTTAATAACCTAGTTAACTAGCTAATCTAAGGTAATAATATTATACTTATTATTTACTAATTTAGCTACCTATAAATACTTCTATAACTACTAGAGAAGAGTATTACTAGGTAACACCTAATAGACAGTAAATTACACTAAATCTACTAGTAATTTAGCTACCTATTTATTTAGTAACTTTATAAGTTATTTAAATATACTAAAAAAATACCTCCCTTTTATTAATTAAAGCTATTAATAAGTACTACTACTACTACTAATTATACTCTAAAGCCCTTAGTTACTTTAAGTTTATACTATATAATAATAATAAGTTTAACTATAAGATCTTTATTAATATAATATATTTTAATAGTAATAAACTAGTACTTTATATAGTTAATATAGTAATAGTATTTAATATAGTAAGATTCTTATAATCTATTACTATAAAGTATATATAGAAACACTATAAATATACTAGATTAATATATATCTTAGCCTACCTAATTAGATAATAACTAACACTAGCCTAAATTTTTACTTTAGTAAGTTTAAATACACTACCTATAGGTTATCTATTAAAGTAAAGAAAGTACCTATTAAAGCTTATTATAGTATTAGTAAAGTTAAGCACTATTATACCCCTTTTACTATACCTATAAGATTATTTATAAAGAAACTAGTACTAAACCTAAAGTTACCTTTAACTTACTATTAAAATAATTAATAATACTACTAGCCTAGATAGCCTTATCTTAACTTTCCTTATATTTAGTGTATACCCTTAAATAACTAATAAGTTACTACCTACTATAACTACTATATAATATACTAAAGCTATTAAGAAAGTAATAAATATAGTATACTAAATCTATATAAAAAAAGCTATATAAAGCACTAACTATATATAATAGCCTAGATTTAACTAATACTATTACTTTACCCCTTTAATCTCTTGTCTATATATAGTATAAGAAATATAGCTAGTAAGGCCTATTTTACCTTATTACTAATAATAGTACTACTTATACTATTAATTTACCTTATAGCCTATATAACTTTAGGATTACTATAGTAAAACCCTACTATATAAGGAAGGTTAACTAGACCCCTTACGCTAGATAAACCTACTAGCTACTCTACGTAAGTAAAAGATAATCCTATGTATACTATATAAGTATAAAAGACCTATAAAGATACCTAACACTAAAGAGAAGTATATAATACTATTATTATTAATAATAAACTACTATAATAACACTATAGTTACCTATAAAAGAACCTAATACTTATATTCTTTATAAAGATATACTTTACTATAACTATAGTATTTTAACTATAAAAGAGAAAGTAGACTATATACTTACTATTAAGCTATATAAGAAAAGGATTATTACTATACCTAGTAAACCTTTAAAGAATCTAATAAAGTAAAAGTAAAAGCCTTTTTAACTATAGTATATTTTATATTATTACCTATAATAAGAAATCCTATAGTAATACCTATATATTTAAATTATATATAGTCTATAAAGTAAAAGGTAAAAATAAGTAGCCTTATAAGAAATTATAGCTTATTATCTAAGGTTATATAGATAATAGTAAAAAAATAATTCTTATATAGTTACTTATTATTTAGTAAATAGCCTAGTAATTAATACTTACTTTTACTCTTTTACTACTTTAATATAGATTTCTCCTCTAGTTATATAATATTACCTAAGCGTATACCTAATTAGTAATACTACTAAATTATATTATTTTTATCTACCTACCTATATAAATTTACTATTTTTACTTAGTAAATATAATAATAATAATAACTAAGCTATTATATAGTATTATAGAGGTAAAAACCTACTAGTAAGTAACTTATAACTACTATTATAAAGAAAATCTCTAGATAAATTTATTAACCTTTAACCTTTACTTATTAATATTATTACTTAATAATAGTAACTTTAGATTAATTAGTATATAAATAAATAATATAATTAGCTTTATAAATAGTAAATTCTCTACTTATAAAAGAAAAACCTTAAGAAGGCTACTTTTATAGTAAAACCTAAGTAGTTACTTATAGCTAATAACTTTATTACCTTTAATAGTATATATTATCTATTACTACTAATAGTAAGCTTACCTTTTATTAAAAAGGCTAAGGTAAAAAGCTTTAACTTATTAATAAGAAATTACTTACTGCTTAGTAAGATTATATCTAGTAATATACCTATAGTGTATATATTACTTCTATTTATTAACCTAAAGCCTACTTTAACTATTTAGTTACTACTTAACACTAATTACCTATAGTAAAGAGATTAAAGCTTTAAACTACTAAATTAAATAGTAAATTAATAACCTTAACTATAGCCTATAATTTTACTAATTAACCTTATAACTACTAAGCTTTTTATATTATTAATAGCTTATTTATAAATAACTATAACTTTACTTTTTAACTTAGCTTTATTATAGTCCTTACTAATAAATAAATTATTAAGTAACCTACTACTAATAGTAAAAGCTTTAAATTAACTAGTAATATTATTTACTTTAGCTTAATAAAGTATAAAAAGTTATATATAGTATACTTACCTCTAAGGTCTATAAGATAGTTACTAGTACTAATATTACTATATAATTAGTATTACCTTATAATAATTACTAACTACTTAAGCTACTATAAATACCTATAATACTCTACACTAACTTATACTTACTTTATAAGTCCTTATAAACTTAGCACTATAAAGGAGAAGTAACTTATAATAGATATTATAGCCTTTTACTAGTTATATAAACACTATAAGATTTTTAAGATATAGTAGATTTATAGTAGTAATAACCTAGTAGATAAATTTATAAAGTTATTACTAAATAATATATTAGAAAAGCTAGTTAGTAATAGGTAGTTAAAAATATAGATAAATAAATAGGTTTTTTATATATAATAGGCTATATAAGCAAAAAGTATTAAATACTTTTTAGCTTCTTGTTTTTATTATATTTTTTAGCTATTCTTTTAGATATAAATAATAAGGGATTTCTAGCACTATAGAAAGTTACTAGTATTATAATGTTAACTATTATAAATAAATATTAGAGTTATTAGGTTAACCCTAATAACTTATTACTAGTAAATCCTTAGATATTTAGCTATAGATTCTCTAAGGATTTGTAAGCAATAAGTTAGTTATTTAACTAACTAACCTATAATAATTATCCTTCTTTTCTTTATATATAATAGAGAACTATAGTTACCCCTATTATTTATTAATTACTACTAATATATATAGTTAACTATATTAACCTATCCTTTAGTGTTATTAACACTTATTACTAACTAAAAGGCTATATACTTTTACTTTTTTTCAAACTTAATTTATAATAATAGTACTTTATCTAGGATCTTTAATAAGTATACTACTATTAAGCCTTAGGAGGCTAAGCTCTAAGATTTACTTAATAACCTTTATTATAAAGCTAATACTATTAGCTTTATTATATCTAATAAAGCTACCTTTATTAAAGTTAAAAAGGATAAATATACTTATTATAGTACTAACTATACTAATAGTAAGTATTACTTTACTTGTCTTAAGCTTATCTTTATTAATTATTTTTACTATAAGGAGCTTTATAAGAAGGCTTACTACTATTACTGCACTAATGCCTACTATAACGATAACTACTCTACCTTTGTCTTTATTAGAGGTACCTTTAGTGCTCTTAGAAGATCTTTTATTACTAGATAAGGCTATATAAATATAGATTTAAGGGGAGGATTTATATTATATATAATAGTAGTCTAGCTAGGTAGAGCTAAAGGGAGGTATTAGTCTAGTCACATGGCTACTACTAGCTAGATATTTAGCCTCTTTACCTTACTAGCTAGTAGTCCTTTTTTCTAGCTATATATTACTAATATTAATAGATATTATCTTGTTACTTACTGCTACCTATATTACCTATAGCTTATAAGTAAG
>NW_026850744.1:0-42308 GCF_030913465.1 Colletotrichum navitas
CCCTATGTTATTTAGTCTTTATAAGGTTATTTAGCTTACTGTTTACCTAAAAGGAAGTAATTTACTACTTAATAGTGTATAAGAAGGTCTTAATTAGGAAAGTACCTTAGATCTTAAGGATACTATATACTTTAGCTTTTATTAAGGTAGTATACTATTCTCTAAGCTAAGTAAATAAGTTATTTATTAATAAAGTATATATAAGAGTTTTATTATAATTATTATAGGCTATATTACTTACTATATTATAAGAAGAAGTATATTATTATTTAATCTCTAAAATAGTTATATAAAAGGTAAAGTTAATATTATTATTTAGTAATTATAGCTATATACCTTCTATAATCTCCTTTATAACTATAGTATTAACCTAACTTAATAATAAGTTATTTACCTTTTACTATTTATATATCCTTAGCTTAGTAAAGAATAAATTACTTATAGTAATAATCTATTTTTACTTTATTACTTTATTATTAATAGTTAGTACTACTAGCTAAATAGGCTTTTAGCTTTACTATCTTACTTACTAGCTAACTAAAAGTTTATTTTAGCTTATAAGGTTAACTTTATATTACCTTTAGTGCTTAGTGTTTTACTTTATAATATATTTAGCTAGTATAAGTACTCTAAGGTGCTTTAGAAGCTTCTTTTTACTATCTAGGTTAATAAATTACTAGACTTTATATTAGGTAGTAAAGAAGTAAAGCTTTATATACTAAGGGAACTAATCTTTATATATAGTTAAAAGGCTATAAAGGCAAATATTAGTTAATAGACTTACTATTACTTCTAAAAGTATTATAGATATAGAATAAAGTTAAGAAAAAGTATTAGTTTTTTAAGAAAAGTATTTCTAAGTGTATACTACTTTATAATAGTAGAGGTTATTATTACTTATAAATTAAGTTAAAGCTAGGCTTATAACTATTATTAAGTAGTATACTTAAGGGGGTAATTTATATAGTTAAAAGTAGCTTATTTCTTTTATCTATAGTACTATAATCTATATTCCTTAAATATTACCTTACTTAGTAAATTCTACTATAAGTATCTATATTTAGGAGTAAGGGTTAGATTAATAAGCAACGTTGTTCTAGAAAGTAGTGTTAGTTAGTAATATCCTATATAATAGTAGTTCTTTAAGGTAATAAAGAAGTAATTTACTATTATTTAGTAACTTTAAGTTATAAATTATCCTTTTAGTTAAAGTTAAGGTAAAGTTAAATAACTTATCTTTATTAGTTACCTTTTTCTTTAATTTATATACCTAATTTAACCCTTAGTTAAATATAAAAGAGAGCCTTTTTACTAGCTTTTTTCTCTTTTTCTTTTTATTAATATATCTCTTGTAACTAGTAACTTTACTAACTAATTAACTCTTTTCTATATTATAGTTACTTAATTATAACTTCTACTTTATAATTATATCTTATTAGTAGAGTATTAAAAAAATATAATATAAATATAATATAAATATAATACATGTATTTATATTTTCTTTCTAGTATAATATAATACATGTATTTATATTATATTTTTTCTTATACATAATATAATACAAATATAAATACATATATTATATTTTATATATTATATAAAATACAAAGAAAAAATATAAGATTAATTCTTTTTATATATATTTATATAGTAGTCTAATAATATATAAGTAAAAATATATTAGTAGGTTTATATATATATCTATATATTAAAAAAAATATTTTATTAATACTAATACTATTACTTCTTTATATATATATATAAAAGTAGTTATATTATTATTTACTCTTAGTTACTTAGTTACTAATACTAAGATTTCTAATATTATTACTATAAAAAGTATTTAGAATAATATTAGTAATATAGTATTCTTTTACTTCTTTAATATTATAATTTAAAACCTTATTTACACTACTTTCTTCCTAGTTATAATAATTATAACTAATACTATACTCTATAGTATTACTATATAGTTAGTTATTAATAGTTACTTATTATATAGTTAGTTATTATATAGTTAGCTATTTAAAGCTATTTATTATATAGTTAGTTATTATATAGTTAGTTATTATATAGTTAGTTATTATATAGTTAGTTATTATATAGTTAGTTATTATATAGTTAGTTATTATATAGTTAGTTATTATATAGTTATTTATTATATAGTTAGGTATTAAAAGCTATTTATTATATACTTAGTTATTATATAGTTAGTTAGTATATACTTAGTTATTAATAGTAACTTTAGTATAGTTATAGTATATTAATATATTATACTTTAAGTAAGATATAGTTATTTTATCTTTATTACTTATATAGTAGTAAATACTTATAAATAATACTTAATAAACTTTACTAAATCTTAGTTTTTAAGTATACTATATTTTAAATAAAATATATAAATAATACTATACTATAAAAGAAGGTTAATAGTACTATATATAATTAATTTACTAATTTTTAATTATTTATATTTTTGATATTATATAGTTATATATTATATAAAATATAATATAGATATAATATAATATAAATATAAATACATGTATTATCTTTTCTATATAATATAATATAAATATATATATTATATTCATATTATATTATATTATATTTATATTATATTTTTATATTATTTTATATTTTATATTTTATTTAAACTCTTTACTTATTAGTATAATCCTAATTCCTATTACCTTAATTATTTCTCTTGCTTAGTTACTAAGCTATAGTAGTACTTATTTACTCTACTACTAAAAGACTTTATACTTAAGAAATACAGTTTTAAGTATTATAAGATTAAGAAGTACTATCTTAATATAAGTTAATTTAGCTTTTCTTATACTTAATCTATTCTTTCTTTACTAATTACTTATTATAATTTTAGGCCCTAAAGACTACTAGTTAAAGGTTTTTTCTTAGCCTTATTAGTAAGCTTTATTCTAAGTTTATAATTAGTAACCTAAAGATAAGTAGTCTAATAGTTAAGCTATATAAGAGTTCTAGTCTTAGATTAAGAACTAGGCTATTATTAAAAGTATAGTAAATAATAGTACTATTATTACTAAATTAAAATAGCCTATATATTATATCTTTATTAATTATAATCTAGCTAAATATTCTAAGACCTTCTTTTAGAAGTTATTTAGCTATACTTTAGTAGTTAATTCTCTCTTAATCTAAGTATTTAGTATTTAGAATTTTATCTTATATAACTACTATGCCTAAGGATTTTAGAAATATATTATCTCTTAATCTAAGGACTTAGCTTAAAGTATAAGTCCCTATTTTAAGTATATCTCTCTTCCTAGTTACTTTAATTAATAATACACTAATTATATATTTAATAAAAATATAAAGTATAATTACTAAGTTAATAATAATTAATAGAAAATAAGACTTTTTACTATATCTAAGGACAATAAAAAGTATTATAAGCATTTAGCTAGTAGTAGTAGCTACTTATCTTTTATTAATTAGGATATAAAGGTAACTATAATAAAGATTTATTAGTTATTTAATTTTATTAATAAAGCTATAAAGATATTAGTTAATCTAATACTTAAGGCTTTTAAGAGCTATAGAATAAGATATATTTTAAAAGATTATAATTAGCTTTATTAAGAAGTATATTAGTAAAATATATTTAATTACTAGTAAAAGTATACTTTAGGTTCTAGTAGTAGTAGCTAATTTAATCTTCTTTTATTCCTTTTATCTTCTAGCTCTTTAGTATAATTACTACTAAAGAGGTAATTAGTAAAATAAAAAAAAGATAATAAAGACTTACTTTAGATTATTTAGACTAAGTATTATTATATTTATACTTATAAATATATTTCCTAGGGTATACTAATTAGATTATTACTCTTTATATTATTTATACTATTTAAGTTAGTACTACTATTATAATTCTAAGGTAAAGTCTTTAACTTAGTATTAATTAAGTCTTTAAGATTATTAGTAATATTAGATTAAGATTTATCTTTATTAGGTAATAAGTAAAGGCTATTTAGGCTCTTAAAAAACTTCTTAAGTTAATTATCTATATATATAGCTTTTATAATTAGTATACTAAAAAGAGTAATAAGTAAAAAAAATAATCTATTAGGAGTAACTAAGTAAATTTAGTAAGGGCCTTCTTAATAGTAGTCTAATTTCCTAAAAGTAGATATATTAATCTTTTACTAAACGTTAAAGACTAGGACTAGATCTTTCTCCTTAAGCTTATTTATATAAAGGAAAGACTAATAGCTTTTATTAAATTAATTATAGCTTTATACTTAATAGTATATAATAATTTCTATAGCCTACGCCTAATCCTTATATAAAGACTAAAAGGCTTTTAAATAAACCTATATTTCTTTTTCTAAAGTCTTTACTTTATCTTAATTAAGGATATACTAAGTTACTATTTATACTTTAATTAGTGTTATTATATAGTAGCTATAGATAAAATAAAAGAAAATATAGCTAGAAGAGATATAAATAGTAGTATAATCTATAAAGAGAGCTATATAAAGTATAAGTCTAATATCTTTTTATCTTTAATTTAATTAAATATAAAGTATATATATAATTAGTTAATAGCTTTTTTAAGTAATCTATTAGCTCTAGAATTATAAGTAAAGATTACTTTATATTTAGTACTATAATATTAATTAAGCTTAGTAACTATACCTATATTCTTATGTCCTTTATTTATAATTAGTATACTATAAATACTATACTAGTAAATTATATCTTCCTAAATAAACTTAGTAATATTCTTAGATATAGTATATTAGAAGATCTAGGCTTTAGGATAACTAGTAAACTTATAGTAGGCCTCTATAACCTTCTATTTACTAATATACTAAATATCTAGTAAGACTTATAAAAAAGGTTAACTAACTAGTACTATTAAGATATAAAGGTTATTTAATTACCTAGACCTAGCCTTTTAGTATACCTTATAAGCTATAATTAACTTTTAAACTTAAGTATATATCTTTAGCTAGTAATACTATTTAGTAAAGTAATAGTATATTACCTTTTATCCTTAGTGTCTTAATTTATTATATACTTATATAATTAATTAAGGCACTTCTAAGGTAAGTTAATTACTAGTAAAGGTATAGTTAAGTCTTTATTCTTACTTAAAAAAAGCTAATTATAGATAATAAAGCTAGTTACTTTTTACTTAAAGCTTTTAAATTAGGATTAGTACTCTAGGAAGTATTTAAGTATAAAAAAGAAATATATAATTTACTTAGATATTACTAACTAGTCCTTATTAAAGGCAAGTAGATCTACTAGGATCTTAATATTTTATTTTAATTTAGAGTTATTACTATAACTATATACTATAAGAAAAGTTCTTAGCTACTTAGGTATATAAGACCTTAGCGTTAATAAAGTCCTTAATATCTTTTTTATTCTCTACCTTATATAGATCTAAAGGCCCTAAGGGTTTTATAATAGACTATTTACTATAGTTTTTTCTTTTTATTATATACTTAATCTTAAAGTTAAAAGTTAGATCTATATAAGCTAGTGTATTATTATTACTAATAGTAAGTTATTTACTACTTTATTAATCTATATAATAAAGACTTATATATTTATTTAGTAAAAATTAATCTTAAAGAGATAGTTATAAAGTTACTTAGACTTATTAAGACTCCTATATCTTAGCTTTCTTAAATTATACTTAGTTAGCCTTTATAATTTTACTTTTAAAGTAAGTAATAGCCTACTATTTATTATAATTTATCTAAGTATACTTTTATCCTTTAATACTAGTGTTATAGTTAAATAATTTAGCCTATATTAGCCTATAGTTAATACTAACTAAGGCTAAGGTAAAAGTAATTACTTTTTAAAGTACTTATTACTTAACTTATTATAACCTTAATTAAATAACTTATCTTAGATAAAAGAAATATAGTAGTACTACTATAGTTATAAATACTTTATCTAGTATTATAGAAGGTAAAAATCCCTAGGAAGATTAAACCTTTATAATATTATTATACTTCTCTTATTTAAGATTTTAACTACTTTTACTTAATTAGGCTACTATTTATAAGTACTATAAATATATTTAATAACTACTACTAATAGTTAATACTACTATAACTTAGCTTTTAAAATTATATAGCCTATAAGCTTAATATTTACTAGAACTTAATTAATATTATATAAGTATTTATAAATAAACCTTTAGATTCTAGATAGTTAAAAAGTTCTTTATTATTATATCTTTATTAAAGGCCTTTAATAGTAATATTATTAATAAAAGTATTATAATACTCTAGAATTAGGTTATAGAGGATTTAAGTTATAATCTAATAGAATTAGGTAACTAAGTTTATAGTGCCTATAGGAAGTATATAATACTAAAAAAGGCTAAGTAGTATTAAGAATATTATTAAATTATAGCTCTTCTTTACTAAAAAGATCTAATTATTACTTAAAAAGAAGTTAAAGAGAAATATAAGCTTTTACCTTATAAAGTCTTTAAAATAATTATTTACTAATAAAGGTTACTAAGTATCCTTAAGTATTACTTTATTAACCTTAGTTACTAAGTTAATTAAGTATAATTTACTATCTTTCTTTATAACTAAGAACTATAGATTCTAGTAAATAGTATAAGTCTCTTTAATAATTCCTTATATAATTTATTATTTAATTACCTTAAAGGCCTTTAAGAGTAGTACTTTAAGAATTAGTATTTCTTTTACTTACTAGGCCTTATAAAGGATTATCTAGATTCTTATAGTAAAGCTACTATTAGGTTAACTTAGCTATATTCTAAGAATTCTTAAGTAAGACTTTTTTTTATTAATTACAATTTACTTAAATAAGTCTTGTTCTATAAGTAGAAGTATCTATAATCCTTAATAATTATTTTCTATTAGTCTTTAGCTAGTCTTAATTTTAACTTAATATTTAAGAACTTAGGTGTAATTAGGTCTTTAAATAGTCTTAATTAGTCTTAAAGCTTCTCCTTAACCTCCTTAATCTTCTTAAGCTTCTAATATAGGTCTTTATTAAGTATAAAACTATTAAAGAGGGTATTATTAATAAGTTAAACCTTTTAATTTTTATACTTATATATTATATTAATTCTTACTATATATTAGATCTACTTAATTACCTTAGCTACTATCTTAAACTAATATATAGCTTTCTTTTAGTATTTATTAACTTATTATTAAAAGTATTAATCTTTTTATTTAAATATTAGTTATATTCCTAGATTATAGTAAGTGTCCTTATATTCTTATAATAAGCTAGATCTACTTAGTTTTATCTAGGTTACTATAAAGATTTAGTAGATCTAAGTAGCTTAAGGTTTAATAATATCCCTTATAACTTCTATTAAGAGTTCTTTAGCTTTATTATTATATAAAATAGCTACTAAATACTTACTACCCTCTAATTTAATTTCTAGGTATTTATACTAAGGTCTAGTAGTAGTCTTAGTGCTACTACTAGATCTTAGTTTTATAACTTAAAGACTTTTATAATATATTAATCTAATTAAGGTAAAATATTTATAACCTTTAAAAAGCTATTAGTCTTAATTACTTTTACTAGAATTTATAAAAGTATATCTTTTATATAGATATAAGCTATAATTAAGTAATTACTATATCTAAAGAAAAGCTTTATATCTTAGGTAAATAAAAGCCTAAAGAGTAATAGACTAGTAGTTTCTTATTTATCTTTAATAAAGAAGTAAAAGTTAACCTTATATTAATTAATCTAGACGTCTATATAGTAAAACCTATTAAAATTTATTAAATACCTAGATCTAACTTAAATATCTTTATTTAAAGCTTAGTTAGTATATATAAGATTCTTACTAATTTAATATACTATCTAGATAAAATATTAACCTATATATTAGTATCTAGGATAATAATAATTAAAGAGGCTATATATACTTAACTATAGCTTATAATCTTAACTTTTAGCTAAAAGTATATATTTAAGATAATTATAGTTAAAAGTACTACTATAGGCTTTATACCTTTTATTTACCTTATCTTAGTAACCTTACTTATTTTTCCTTTAATTAAGTAGTTATATTTATTAAAGAGGTCTTTAATCTTAGTCTATTATTAGTTTAAATTAGCTAAATTAAGTAAAGACCTTAGAGCCTTAATTAACACTTTATTTATACTAGTGTATCCTTGCTTATATAAAGTAGTACTTATAGTAGTATTAAACTTTAGCTAGATCTACTAAAGGAGTCCTACTAAAAGGGAGACAGGTATATCTAGCTTTTTCTTTATAATCTTTTAGGCTTCCTAGGTAGAATCTAGGTTCTATAGTTATTCTACTATTAAGACCTACTTTAGTTCTATTTATAAATCTTCTTAATTATTATAACCTTTAGTTTTATTAAAAGCTATTAATAAGACTAGTTTATTAAGTCTATAAAGTATTATAACTCTAGATCTTAAGTGTTTTATTACTAATTAAAAAAGTGTACTATTTTTTAAGGTTACTTAATTATTATCTTTATTATTAATTATTATAGCCTTTTTTTCTTTCTTTAGAAAGAAGACTACTTTTATTATCTTTAGTAGTATTAGGTTTTACTTTTTAGCTTTATAAGTTTCTTATAATTTACCTTTATTTTACTAATTAACTAAGTCTTAGTTCTTAAGAGGTTACCTACGCCTAATAGTATAAATATCTATATAGTCCTAATTAAGTAACTTAGGACACTATATATATATATATTTAACTAAGGTTACTTAAGTTACTATAGAAAAGGTAGGTTTATTTTACTAAAAAAGGCTAATCTATACTTTTAAGATCTAGTAAGTAAGTAATTTATAGTCCTTATTTATTAATATATTAGCTATATATAAAAGAAAAGTTAATTAATTAATAACTTTATACTTATAGCTATCTTTAATTATAGTAAATAAAATATTATTTATTAGACTTTATTTATTTTATTTACTATAATACTAGGCGCCTTAGATTAAGATTATAAGTTAAGTATCTTTATTTATTATATACTACTTACACTTATAAATAAAGTAGTAATCTAAAGACTAATAGTACTAGTATTAGTTTTTAGGTCTAAGAGTAGTAGATTAATTAAGTCTTATTATAATAACTTTAAAGACTTTAGCTAGGCCTTAGCTTTAGATACTATTATAATAGATCTTAAGATTCTTTATTCTATTTATAAGTTCTTAGTTAGTAGTACTTAGGACTAGTTAGTTAATTTATATATTAACTATTAGCTATTAAGCCTACTAGTGTTTTTAGTACTAATATAGGCTATTACTCCTAGATTATAGGGTTAAGTCTTAACTTATAGACTTACTTAAGTCTAGATTATAAGTAAAAAGAAGTCTATATTCTTTCTTATATATAATTATATTAAGTAGACTAGCTTTAAAGTTAAAATACTTATTAGATCTAATAACACTCTTTAAACTAACTTTAATATCTATAGCTATATTTTTAATAAAATTAATATAGAAGCGTTTATATATAGCCTTAATTAGGCTTTTATTAAAGATAGTATATAAATTTTAATACTTTATATAGATAATAATATTATTAATCTTAGTAAATAAGGCTTAGGCTAACTATAGATTAAAGTCTATAATAAAGGGTCTTATAGTAACTTTTTTAATTTACTTTTCTTTATCTAGAAAGTAATTTATATCTTAGCCTTTATATTCTTTTAGATAATACTTCTTAGCTTAATCCTAAGGTAAATATTTAATTATATCTTTAACTAAAGTCTAATAATCTTTACTTATAGTATAGGCTATATATTTTCTTTTAAACTAATCTAGTACTTAAGTTATATTATACTAATCCTTAAACTTCTTTAGGAACTTTATAATATTATCTTCTATAAAAATAGTAGCCTTTTTTTAGCTAAGATATAAGATCTTATAGAAGTTTAAGTTATTTATTAGATTAATAGTAGTAATAGTAGTTAAGGTTTAGATCTAAGGGGTACTAGCTTAGATCTAAGTAGCTATAGCTCTAAGGAAGGCGTTAATTAAGGCTATATTCTTTTAGTAATAAAAAACTAGCTTTTTCTCTTTATTAGTTACTAGTTCTAGCTAATTTAAAGGTTTACTACCTTTATTATTATTAAAGAATTTAATCTCTTTTAGCTTCTTATATATTAGAATCTTTAATCTTATAGTAAGTATATTATTTATAGTAGTCTAAGGTTACTAAAGAGTAAAGCCCTAAGGAAAAGTAAAGAATCTATTACTTATAGTATTAATTAAATATTATAGATAGTATAAATCTTTAAGTTTTTTAAGGGTATATATAATCTTGTCTTATTTTAGTATAATTAAATAAAGTCTAGTAATTATTAAAAAGGCTTTACTAAGTATTTTAACTAATATTACTATACTTATTATAGTAAATTATAAGGTTATAGTAAGTCTAAGTTATACTAATTACTAAAGTTCTAGTAAAAAAGGTTTATTACTTCTTTAAGGTCTATTTACTTAGGCCTAAAGTAATAATTATATTATCTTAATTATAAATATCCTTAATCTAAGGAGTCTATAAGTCTTAAATTAGCTATAGTTATTAACTTATACAGTACTAATTAGTAGTAAGTATCTTAAATATATAGTCTAAAGTATTCTTTATAAGCTCCTAAGGGCTATCTCTTTAGTACTTATTTTACTTAACTATATTATTACTAGGGAATTAATATATAGGCACTATAAATTAATATATAGGCACTACTCTTATCTAGGTACTACTTTCTATGCCTTCTATTAGCCTAAAAAAATATTATTAGTGTAATTAAATTCTACTAGATCTATATAAGGTTATTACTTCTTTTTACTTTCCTTACTACCTTATTTATCTATACTTTATTTTATTTATACTACTATTTACCTACTATAGCTTTATAAGGTATCCTATTATATAAAACTTAACCTATTTACCTTCTTAGTATAGGCTATATCTTTTAAGACCTAGAAGTAACTAATTACTAAGAACTACTGCTATTATCTAGTAATCTCTTATTATCCTCTTCCTTAGAGGCTAGCTGTCTTAGTATTAGCTAATCCTATAGAGTTAAAGACCTTTAGAGGTAGTATAACCTTATTACTAAGGTTCTAGTTAATATCTTATATAATATATAACCTTTTTTATACTATAAACTATATTACTTTAGTCTAAAGCTAATACTTTACTTTATATACTACTTCTTTAAAGGAATAATAAAGACCTAGTAGACTACTCTCTTATAACTTTTACTAAAGCTTAGCCTTTTTTCTCTAAATAAATAGTCCTAGTAACCTTTTTATTTTACTATATAGTAGTTTAATACTACCTTTAACCTTATTAAAGAGGCTCTAGGAACTACTTAATAGGCTTTAGAGACTACTTAAATAGCTCTTAGGACTAATTAATAACTTATAGTAGTACTCCTTTAATAATAAGACTTTATTTATTAGTAGCTAGAATAATAAAGCCCTTAAGGTAATCTATTACTTTATTTACCTTAATAATAATCTTCTTCTTAAAGTAATATATTTTTCTAAACTATAGCCTTATACTATACCTAAAGTAACTAATCTTCTTCTTCTCTTATAAGTAAAATCCTAAATCTACTAATTCTTAGTAACCTAGAAAAAGCTATTAATAACCTCTTTAATTAAGTTAATACCTTTATAAAAGCTAATAGGTTTAGTATTATAAAGTAAAATAGATATAAAGCTAAAGGCTAATTTAAGTCATACACCTTTTAATATAATTAGTTTAGTAAGCCTAGGCCTAGTAAAAGTACTAGTATCTAATAGTATAAGTTCTAAAAGAATAGCTATAAATAGTAAATAATTATAAAAGCTCTTAAAGAAAGAAAATAGTTATTATATTATTATTAAGACCTTTAGTATAGTTAATATAACTATAGCCTTAGCCTTAAGGCATCTATATATTTATCTTATTATAGGCTTACTTAGCCTATAATAGATATAATTAATATAATAAGCCTATAAGTTAATATCTAGGTATATAATATATACACTATTATTTAAGAGTTATTTCTAGATTCCTTATTTACTTAATAAAATATTTATAATACTAAAGCTTATATAAACTAAGAAAAGCTAGGTAAATATTTACTAACTATTACCTTAATTAAGCTATTTAATAAGAGAGATATCTTATATATAGTAAAGTAAGTAAATAATAAGCTAGACTACCTTATTAGCTTTATCTAGACTTTTTTTTACTACTTTTAAATATAAAAGTAATTCCCTAAGGTAATTAGTTTTAATAACACTTATAATACTAATTACTTTAAACTTTTACTTTTCTAGGCTACTAGGTAGACTTACCTTAGATCTATTTATAACACTATATTTAGCCTTATTAATAATAAAAGACTAGAAAGTTTCTAGTTTTTTTTAGCTAGTATTTACTAACTTATAAACTAATACTTAGTCTATTACTTTACTATTATTATTATAGACTATAATAAATAAATAAAGGTTATACTAAATAAGTAGTTCTTTAGTGTCTAATAATAACTTTATATTTACTATATTAACTTTAATATTATACTTAAGGCTAAGTAGAAGTAGCTTAAGGACTATACTTATAGTAGTAATAGTAGTAAGTCTAATAATAAGGCCTATTAGCTAATAATATAAGTAATAGCTTAGCTTAGTAATAAGGACTAGGCTTATATTAATATACTAGTAAATAAGCTACTTACTTATATATATTTTAAGGTCCTTATAATATAGAAGCTAGTTATTTTTATTAAGACTAAGTATACCCTTAAAAAAGCTTAGACTAAGCTTTATAAAGAGTTTATTAACTAATACCTAATCCTCTAGTACCTTTATATAATATACTTACCTTTAAGAGTATAGTAGGCTTACTACTTTATTTAAAAATACTAGAACTTTAGTATTTATATTACCTTTAGTATAAAGTTAAGTAGTAATAATATTAAAGGCTATCTCTTAAATAGTCTTAGTTACTTATATTAACTTATTAATATTATATAAGATATAATTAGTAATTAAGAGCTATACTTTAGGTAAATATATATAGAGAATAAAGTCCTTTAAGGCTAAAAGTATATAGGTCTTTACTTTAAGCTCTTTAGTAAACTTTATATACTATTTTCTTTAAAGTGTCTAGTATTAATTAAGAAGTAATACTAGCTAGTAAAGAAGGTAATACCTTTTAGTAAAAGACTATTTTTAGACCTTATTAAAAAATATAGTCTTGACTATATTATCTTAACTAAGCTTAGTATTCTATATTACTATAAGATCTTTACTAAAATACTTAATTTAGTAGCTTTTAGTAAGTAGAAAGTATATTCTTAGTAGTATATTTAATAAATATCTTCTTTTAATCTTTACTACTAAATCCTTAATCTAAAGATTATAGTATTCTTCTATAGTAGGCTAAAGAATATAGCATAGCTAATCTTATTATAGCTAGCTTTACCTCTAGAGGGCTAGTTAGCTAGCTAAACCTTTACTAAAAGTTATAGTTAAAGTATAAGTAATAAAAAGTAAGGCTACTTACCTAGAAGTAAAAATAGGTCTATATAAGAGGTAAATTAACTAAGTTAAAGCTAGATTTTAACTTTATTTTAGTAATAAATAAGAAGCTAGTCTAGTGTTTTTAGTAAAGGAAGAATAATAAAGAATTATATAAGTAAATAACTACTTTAGCCTAGTGTTTAGAGGATATAAAGTTAGTAAAAAATAGTTAGTAGTAATAATAAATCCTTATAACTATAATATAAAAAAGTAGCTAGGTAGTAAGCTTTTTAAATATAAAAAAGGTTATTTTTCTTAAGGTAAATAGAAAACTAGCTTAGTAAGAGGGCTAACTTTTATAGCTATAGAAAATAGGCTTAATAAGGGGGCTCTTTTTATAGCTATAGGAAGTAGGCTTAATAAGAAGGCTAACCTTTATAGCTATAAAAAGTAGGCTTAATAAGAAGGCTAACCTTTATAGCTATAGGAAACTAGCTTTATAAAGGGGCTCTTTTTATAGCTATAAGAAGTAGGCTTAATAAGAAGGCTAACCTTTATAGCTATAGAAAACTAGCTTTATAAGGGGGCTCTTTTTATAGCTATAGAAAGTAGGCTTAATAGGAAGGCTAAGCTTTATAGCTATAGGAAACTAGCTTAATAAGGGGGCTATTTTTATAGCTATAAGAAGCTAGCTTAATAAAGGGGTTATTTTTATAGCTATAAAGATAGTACTTCTTATAGAGGCTATTTTCTATAGCTATAAAAAGAACCTACTTATAGAGCCTATTTCCTATAGCTATATAGGTTAATTAGTTAATAGTAGAATAAAATAGTAAAATAGTAGTGTTAGTATAATTACCTTTACTGCCTTTAAGGGGATATACTGTTTTTTTAGGCTAATAAGAGGCATAGAAAGCGGTGCCTAGATAAGAGTAGCGCCTATATATTAATTTACAGCGCCTATATATTAATTCCCTATTACTAATATAATTATATTATATTAGCTTTACTATCTTTTTTATCTTTAATTAGCTATTATCTAGCTAATTAGTTTATTTTTTATTACTAGTTAGTTATTTATTTATATTAATTATTATTATCTTTTTATAAGTTCTTTTATATTTCTCTTAATTAGCTAGAATTCTAAAAAAGAAGACTATTAGAAAGGTATAAGGTAAAAGGGACCTAAGTAGCATAGTAATCTAGAGGGAAACACTAGTAACCTTTAAGGTAATATAAGATACTTTCTTAATTAGTTAAAGATTTACCTTAATTAAAGTATTAAATCCTTTAGATTAAGGACAAGTAATATCTTAATTACAAGAAGAGAGCATCTAATTAAAGAAAGTCTTATTATAATTAAAAAAGTAAAACTCTTAATTATCTTATATTATTATACTTAATTAGCTTATATAAAAAAGGTATATTGTTTAATTTAGCTAAAAGGTAGGTCTAGAAAAGAAAAGAAAAGGTTTATTAACTTTTTATCTATATAATTAGTCTCTCTTATATAGGCTTTTTACTTAATTAAACTAACTACTTTTCTTTTAATATATTATTATGGTTAGTAATTAAACAGTAGGGTTTTTACTAAGAATAAGCTAAGGTTAATACTTAGTTAACAGTAGTATTAGCTTACTAGTCTATTAATTACTTAGTAATTAGTTAGGTAGTTAATAGTTATAATAGTAGCTTATATAGCTTTTGTTAATTAATTTACTAAGGTTAAATACTTAAAGTTATTTAAATAAATTATATTATAAGAAGTTAATTACTAAAGAGCTATAAAAGTCTATCCTTAAGTACATCTAAGTCTATCCTATATATAAGTCCTAATTTTACTAATATGCCTAGGACTAATATCTAAATATTAGTCCTTTACCTTAGACTACTTATTATTTATTAGTCCTTTTGATTATTATATAACTTATACTATAGTTCTTTTTAACCTGGAGAGTCATCCTAGTCTAACTTATTGTTAGTCTTCTATAAATACTATACTACCTACTAGTTATCTTGTCTAGTAGGGCAACATTACCTATAACTTGTTAAGTTATAATATATATCTTCTTACTTCTAATTAGCTTAAATTAATCTCTAAATTACTTTGCCTTATTCTAATACCTTGTCTTATTAAAGAATTAATTTTAACTTTATTTAACTTTTTATTTAAAGCTCCTAGAGTTATAATAATATTCTTAAGATAAAGCTTAATAGTAACATTATAATAATTCTTTTCTTTTTAAGTTAAGAATATCCTTTAAAATCTTTATATAAGGACTTTACTTTAGATAAGAAGTAATAATATAGCCTAAAGGCTTAGGCTATTCCTAGTGTTAATTCTATAGTTAATTTCTACTTTTATATAAATACCTTATAGTATTTTTATAGCCTTTTAAATTACTTTAGCCCTTTAGGTAATATTATATAATTAAAATAAATCTTTATTAATTCTTAGATATATCCTAAAGATAAAAAAGGTTAGTATAATCCTTTATAGGCTAGTAGTATTATTTAAGGCCTTTATAGCTATATAGAGAATAACTTCTTTATTTATATTATAGCTAATTCTTTATAAAAGATATTATATATATAATATAAAGATATCTATACTCTTTTAACTATACTAACTATATAATAGGCTTTTACTAGTATTTCTTTATATAAGATACTTATAATCTTAGTATTATTCTTAAACTTTTCTAATATAAAATTTATACCTAGGTTATATATAATATAGTCTAGTAGACCTATATATATAGTTATTTAGTACCTTAAGAAAGTAATCTATATATCTTATATAGATAATAATTTAAGGAAAGTAGTACCTTAAAAGCTTATTTCTATATTAATAATATAAAGTATATTCTTGTCTCTAAGTTATATAATATTTATAATTATCTTATAGTTAAAGTAGCTTTTGTTTTTAATAAAGAACTTTAAACATTATAATACTAGGTTATATAATTAGTAATAATAATAAAACTTCTAGATCTTTTCTAATATTAATATATCTAGATTATTATATCTAGTATTCTTTAGAAGCTAATAAAGTTAATTTATACAAAGGTGTTTAAACTATTTATTAAGTCTTCTAAGTTATTCTTTAGTAAAGAAGGTTAAAGCCTCTATATAACTAAGGTTAAAAAAAAGTATCCTTATTTTTATATAATAAGTATATATATACTATTAATATAATAATATTAGTAATATTATTAAAGTATATACTTAGTTAATTTATATTATATAATAAAAACAAGAATAAGGTTAAGGTATTAAGAATATAATACTTAATTATCCTTAGTTAGTTCTTTATCTCTATAGTTCTTATTAATATTATAAAGTTATTTACTTTAAATTATATATAAATAAACCCTAGCCCCTAAGAGATCTATATATATAGGTTTTCTCCTAAGTATACTAGTACCTAGGGCTTTTCTATAGTTAAAAATTTAGCTACTTTAGTATCTTATAGTTCTCCCTAGTATATTATATAATAAAGGTCTTTAAGTAAGAATTAGCTTACTTTAGTAGTCTTTAGAGCTAAGAATATATCTTTACTAGTTATATAATAGAAGAAAGTTAAAGTTAGTAAATACTAAGAGACTTTTTAGTTATCTAAGAATTATTCTTTATTATATAGGTTATTATTCTTTTTTTCTTTTTTAAAAGGCTTTTTTATTTTATTTTAAAGAAGTAAGCTATAAAGTCTTTATATAAATCCTAGGTAAATATATTATATACTTATAAGTATTAGGTCTTTATATAGTTATATTCTTCTTTTATATAGTTAGTTAACTAATATTCTTTCTTCTTATATATTAAATATTTCTTAGGTATATTTATATAAAAAGATTTTAGTTTAAATACTTTATTCTTTTTCTCTTTATTAAAGAGTTAGTAAAGTAGTTAATTATATAAAGGCTTTTATTATAATTTATCTTTATAGTTTAAAGTATACCTTTAGTCTATAAAGTTAATATTATATAATATAGTCCTTTTGTCTAAGGTAACTTATAAAGAAGCCCTAAGGTTAAAAAAGAACTCTTTATATAAATAGTGTACTTTTAGATTACTAAGAGTAGTCTTTAGCTCTAGGACACCTTAGTAAGCCTAGGTAACCTATATATAAAGTATTATTTCCCCTTAGAAACCTAAACTAGGTACTTATTATATAAAGGGTAATTTATCTAGTAATACTTTTAGTACTTTTATTAGTGTCTTATTTAGATTCTTATATTTATTTTATATAAAGAATATAGTAGTCTAATTAGTCTAATAAAGACTATAATTAATACTAGTATTAAAGTATATATTTAGTATAGTATATATCTTGTTTTACCTTTATATAAGGCTAATATAGTAAAGATAAAACTCCTTTATATAATTAAATAAAATATTTAAAAAAAATAATATAATATTAGTCTTTTATAATCTAAAGATATTAATAAAAACTAATAAACACTTTAGCCTTATTATAAAGTATATTATATAGCTTTTTAGTATAGTTTTCTTTTCTTTTTTACCTTTTTTAGAAAACAAACATTATATAAGGCTTATATAGTCTATTATTAATTATTTACTTTAGTAAAAGGTTATAAATACCTTTTTATAGTATAGATATAGTTTAGCTTTAAGATCTTAAGAAACTTTTTACCTCTTAGGTAACTTATACTCTATATAAGGTTATTTATATAATAGGCTTTCTAGTCCCTTAAGCTACTAGTATATCCTAGAATTTAATTAACTTTATTAGTGTCTTAGCTAAGTTCTATTATATAATAGCTTAAGAATCTCTAATAGTAGTTATTAGTATATTTATTATAAAACTACTAGACTTCTTTTAATATTACTTTTAAAGTTTTTATATAAGGTTAACTACTTATTTACTTTTAGGTTTTATTTTAGTGTTAATAAAGATACCCTTTTTTATAATTTACCTAATAAACTCCCTAAAGTATATATAATATATATACTTTTAGTAGTTAGTTATCTAGTTCTTAAAGTTAATTATAATTATACTCTTAAGTTAATATTAGTCTAGATTTATATAGATAATCTATTATATCTTATACACTAGATATATTATAATCTTTTTTTAGGAAAAGTTATTAGTAATATCCTAGTGTTTAGTCTAGTACTAAGGTAGTACTAGGGAACAGTAGATAAGCCTATCTATTAAGAAAGGCCTCCTGTTAACAAAGACAGTTAGATATAATTTTTATAGTAGAATTAATAAGGGTACACTAGGAATTAATATAAGTGCACTATCCTTATAGATGTACTACTATTTACCTTTCTAATTAGTTTAAAAATAATTATTAGTATAACTAAATTCTACTAGACCTATAGGAGGTAGCTCTTCTTTTATTATTCCTCCTTATAATAAGCTTAATTTATTTAACCTTAGCCTAGTATTTAGAGAACATAAAGGTAGTAAAAAATAGTTAATAGTAATAATAAATCCTTATAACTATATTATAAGAGAGATAATCTTTATAGCTATTAAAAGTAGGCTTATATCTATATATTAATTCCTTATACTTATATACTAATTTCTTATGCCTATACATTAATTCCTTACGCTTATTTAATAAATCTTATCTTAGTGCTTAGGAACAAAGATTAGAATAAAAGAAATTTTTAAGGGTTATATAGCTAAAAGACAGTAATTAAAAGACAAGGTAATTACTTAAAATAATTACTAACTAAGTAGCTTACTTTATATACACCTACTTTAGGTAATTACTATTATTAAAACTATATTTAAGTAAAACTAGTATTTAGATAGGACTTAAGTCTTAGCCTTAAAAAGCCTTTAATAGCTTTTTAGTAATTAACATTATTAATTACTTTATTATAAGTAGCTCTTATATTATTATTTTATTATAAAGCTATATAAGCTACTTATGCCTTAAAGTGCTTACTTAATTCTTAGACACTAGTAGTAGGCTAAGAAGGCTATAAATAATACTATCTTAAACACTTATAATACTATTACTATAGCTATTTTTAGTCTATTATATCTTTTAACTAAATTAGTAGCTTCTATTATAAGTAACCTCTTATTATAAGGTCTTATAAACTTATATCTAATATATAAGATTATAACTAATAAGATAGTTACTAGTTTTTATAACTAATTCTTTAAAATATAATATATTATACTTAAGCGCTAAAGCCTAATAAATCTTGTTACTATTTTATGTTATCTAAGCTTAAGTAAAGCTATATAAATAGTTAAACTCTTTATTAACTACTTAATATTACCTTTTAACTACTTAAGTAATAGAGAACTAAAGAGTTTTAATATTAAAGATAAATATAACATTATTAAAAAGTATAATAAAGAACTTATTAATACTATAAATAATAGTTAAGATATAATATTTAAACTTTATAATATAGGATAAAAAGATTAAGTTAATTTATTTAAAGTAAAACTATATATATAATACCTATTTAACGCCTTTTCTTACTTACTTAACTATAATCTATTAGGATAAGTAATAAGACTTAGCCCTAGGGTGCCCTATACCTCTGTTAAGAAATTAGTACCTTTATAAACTAGCTTATTATACCTATATTACTAAATAGTATAGTATATAGTAAAGTTATAATCTAGATATTACTTATTACTATTCTTTAAAGCTAGTTAGTAGTTAAAGAGATATATATAAGCTTTAGTTATTTTATATTAAGGTATACCTCTGTTATTCTCTAGATACTAGCTATTTTTACTACTATAGCTAAGGTTACTAAGAAGTACTTTATAACTATTATTACCTTATAGCTTATAGTTAACCTAAGGTAAAAAGAAAATAAACTTCTAGTAGATTATTACTAGATATTACCTCTTAGGGATACTATATATAAACTAGGGAGAAATTAGGCTAATAACCTCCTAGGATTTATTAGCTTATTCTTTAGCCTATTTAGCCTAATACTAACTTTTAACTATTATAATAATTAAAAATAATTCCTAGGTTTATTTACTTATCTCTTTATTCTTAACCTTAAAAGTTTATATCTAGAGAACCTAAAGTGTATAAAGAGTAAGCTTATATATAGAGTTCTAAAAGAAAATACAAGGATTCTATACAAGTGTTAAGACCTTTATAGTGTAGTAAAAAAAAGTTAGTAGTTATATAGGCTTATATAAGCTAGTTAAAAATATAGTAAAATAAGGTTTAGATTAAGCTTTTTTTTCTTAATATATTAATATTTTTATTTCTTCTTAGAAAGTAGCCTTACTTTTCTATACTAGTTTTTAGAAATCTATTATAAGTATAGGCACTAATATATATTATATAGTGCTAGGCAAAAAATAAAATATAAATACAAGTTATATTTACTAATATATTTTAGTATATAGTTACTAAAAATAGAAACTATATTAGGTAACCCTTGTAATAATTTTAAGATTTACACTATATATTAATTATATAATTAAATATTTATAACTTAGTTTAAAAAGCCTTGTATTTTAAAAAAGAATACAAATTCTATACAAAATACACTTTTAAATCTCTGCTTATATATCTCCTTGTAAGGTATAGAATAACACTATATAGTGTCTTACTTAATAATATATAACTTAATAAAGGTAGCCTAAACGCTTAGTCCTATATAGTTTAGGAATTATATTAAAATCTAGAACTAGAGAAGCTAGACCTATATATATATAGTATAGACTATTAAGAGCTTTATCAACTAATTAAGATAAATAAGATACGTTATATTAAGGTTAACTAGGATTAGGATATAATAATAGCAAAGTTATATACTTATAAGAAAATTATAAAGGAATATAGTATATTAGAAAATAAGGATTCTATAGATAATAGTTAATATTAAGTAGTATATACTAGTTATACTAAGTTAAAAGCCTACTATATTTTCTATAACCTAGGTAGTCCTTTTTTTTCTTTATAGACTTCTTTACTTTATATAATTCATTAGACTTAGCTTATTACTACTTTTATCTATATTATATAAGTTACTAGACCTTTTTATACTTATAAGTAAATTATCTGAGAGGATATCTATAGAGAATAGATTACTTACTATAATAGTTACTTTAGAAGATTAAGAGGCTATTTATCTTAGAAAAAGTAACTAATATTAAAAAGTATTTAAATATATACTTAACTTAGATAGTGTACTTAGTTACTTTATATCTATAGACATCTATACAAAGGGGTTAAAGATAAATTTCCCTTTTATATAAGTAGGTCTAGTGGCTTTAGTAGAGGTAGTAAAAGGATTACTAGTTACTTTAGGTTACTATAGGTCTTTAGTAGCCTAGTTTATCTTAATTATCTTAATTAAGGAAATAAACTCTAGTAAATTATATATATAATTAAATAAAAAGATATTCTTTTTATTATAAAACCTATAAAAGTAACTAGTTATATAGGCTTTTTTACTATACTTATAAAAAAGGGTACTATTAGTGTAGTAGTCCTTAGACTTCTTCCTAAGATAGGCCTTATATTTAGGGAGTATTATATAGATATAGTTAGTATACTAACCTATACTTAGAGTTAAAGTAACCTTTATCATAGTAAACTGTAACTATAGCCTAAATATTATAGACAAGTTTCTTATTATATTATTTAGACTAATAAAGGTGTTATTAGTAAAAAGAAACTTTTAGGTGTTAATAAACTTATTAAATATAATAAATAGTAAGGTAATTAGAAACTAAAGAGGTAAATTAGTTAATAGTTACTCTATAATTCTTTATAGGTAAGTTAAATTATAAAGTAAATAAAATAGTAGGCTAAGATAGACTTATAAAGATAGACTATTATTATAGACCTAGGTAAGCTATCTATAGTCTACCTTTTTATTACTAAATAAGCTATAGAGAATATAGCTAAAGTGTAGCTTATAAATAACTATATACTATTTATTATCCTAGGTATTAAGATCTAATAGGCCTCCTAAGTAGAAGTATAAAAGGTCTAAGGATAATACACTATTTAGTAAGCTATCTAGTATACCTTTAAAAGAGTTAATAAGCTAGTCTAGTAGATAAATAAGAATATAAATTTAGGTAGTCTAATTCTAATATTAGAATAGCTAGATATTTCTACTAATAGACTTTATAGTAACTACTTTACTATAAGTAACTATAGATAGTAAAAGTACCTATAGTAAAGATAGACTATTTTTTAGCTTTAGCTAGTATACTATAAGATTAGTAGCTTAAGATATAATAAATAGTATTAAGAGTAAAAGAGAAAAAGAATAAAGACTTTAATTATTAAGGTAATAATAAGTAAAAAGCAAAAGAAAAAGAGAAAATATTATTAGTAAGAAGGTAAAAGAATACTATAGATTTAGAAAAGTTATAATAAAAGGATAAGTCCTTTTTCCTTAGTTAGTTAATTATCTTTTATATACTATATAAATAAATAAGAATAGCTACTTTAGCTATATAAAAGTAAGTAAATTATAAGGTATTTATAAAAATATAGCTTACTATAAGTCTATGATATATAGTAAGTAAAGTATTTTTCTTTTTTTAAATTACCTTTAACTTATTAAAAGTTAAACTTATAAATACTAGTCTCTTAGTAATAATTAGGCCTTAGAGGGCTATAATAGTGTTACTTTTACTAATAGCCTATAATCGAAATAGGGAATTCTAGGTAAAGCCTAAGAAAAGTTAGTAATATAATATTAGGGAAGGCTTTTAAGAAAGTTAGTTAGTATAGTCTCTTTAAAGCATAGAATCTAGAGAGTAAGCTTATTTAGAACTACCTTTTTTATACTTTTATTATTATTTAATAGTATAACTACTCTTTAGAATAAATAGTATTAGTATTTTAGTAACACTAGCTAGATAGACTATAACATAAGATATAGGCGTAAAAAGCCTTAATAAATATCCCTTTATAAATAGAACTTTAATACTATAAAGAGGACAAAAGGGGCTAAGTAGATAATATAAAAATATATTAAATATATATCTTAGTAATATACTAGTAATCTAACTTCTTTTTACACTAAGACTAATACTACTATTAGTAATATAGACCTAATCTCTTAATATATATTAGAGATATTAAACTATATCAGTAGTCTTTATACTAATTAATAGTATCTAAAGCCTAGTAATATATACTAATAAAGAATATAAGATAAAGCCTAAGAGTATAAGGTATTAATAAGTATATTATTATATTAGTTATTACTAAGTTTAATATTATAATATATTATACTAATACTATTACTATGCCTTTAAACTAGGCTTATATCCCTTTTTAACCTTAACTAGTCCTTATGTTATAGTTATAAGGCTTCTAACTATAACTAAAAATATAGGTAGATATAAAGAAAAACGCTAAGAGGGTCCTTATTAACTAGATTATAACAGAGGCTAATAATTAGTTTACTTAGATAGAATAGGCTACTAAAAATTAATTATAGTGTTAACTAATAGGCTAAGATATTATTCTAAAGAGGACCTAAGTATTTTATAATAATATATATAATAATAATAATCTAGATATTAGATACTATTTAGTATACTATCTTTAACGCTATCTAAGCTAGCTAGAAAGCTACACCTAGGCAAATTTTAAAGTATTCTATATTAAAATAGCTTCCAAGATATTAGCCTTAGACAAAGAGCACTTTTAATATTACTAGTGCTTTCCTAAAGAGGCCTTAACTATATTTTATATATATATAGAATATATAAAATCCCTAAAATAAAATAGTATTCTTTATAACTATTATATAAATAACCTTTTCCTTAGATATATTTATTAATACCTTAATATACCTAAGGATCTTATACTACTTAAAAAGTGTTTTATTAGTATTTATATACCTTATAAATAAATAACTAAGCTTATAATTAAAATGAAGAAGTAGACTAGTAGTAATTACTATAAGTATAAGAGGGAGTGTATTATAGTCTTTTTTAATAATATCTAAGGTATAGTATCTAATATTTTACTTTACCTAGTCCTTAATAAGCTTAATAGACTATATATATACTTTATAGGGCCTTAAGAACTAGCCTTATTAGACCTTAGCTTTATACTCTTAGTCTAATTAGTAAGGCTTAGGTGTACACTAGTATAGCTTTATATATATAATTTACTTTATAGTAGTATAACTATTAATAAGCGTAATTTATAGGACTAAAATAAGTAGTACCCTAGTATAAAGGTCCCTTATACTATTATAGACTATATAGTAGAGTATAAGTATAATATAGAGGATAATATTTATAGTAAGAACTATATTTTACTAGTAAAGTAAAGTTAGCTAAATAAGCTTATCTAGAGTACTAGTAAAATACTAATTAGCCTTAAGGACAAGGAGTATAATAGTACTATTACTAAAGTAAAAAGTAACACTAGGCTAAGTAAGTTATATATTAGTAGCTATAAGCTAAATAATATAGACCCTTAGTATATTAAGGCAAAGCTAAAGAAGTTAAAGTTAACTAGATTAATAGCTATTACTAGTACTAGTAAGTATAGCCTATAAGAATAACTTTATATACTTTAGAAGGTAATATTTATAAGTAGCTAAGTATAATAAAGTTAAAAGCTAAATAAAGATAGCTTATAAGGGATATAGGTTATATATAATAATAATATATAACTATATATTATTAACTAAAGAGGTAAAGGCCTTATTAACTTAAATAACCTTAATTTCTTTTCTAAGATATTTCTATACCTATTCCCTTAAGGTTAAGGTAGTCCCTAGGGGCTTAATACTTTAGGAGTTAAGGTCTAAGATTAAGGGGCTAGTTATAGTAGCTATAGCCCTAAGGCCTTTACCCTTTAAGGGTAAGTATATATAATACTATAAAGACATAGTAAAAGCCTTATTAAAGGTTACTTAGAACTATTTTACTAATATTTTCTTAGGGGCTTACTTTACTACCTACCTAAGCTTTATCTTCTTAGTGTTTAATATACTTATCTACTTATAAGATTAATATATAAGCTATAAATAAATAAGTAAAGTATTTTAGAATAAAGTTAATAATATTATTATAATACTAACGTTAAAGAAAGTTCTAGTAGTAGAGGAGACATACTATAGTACCTAGATAATAATAAACCTAAGAATATTATTTTTAGCCTAGAAGCTTAGTATATTTAGACAATATTAATATATATTTAATAAGAAATCGCTTTATTTTAAGAGAAAAATTAAGTTATTATATATTAAGTATAGTATACCCTATATATAGTATACTATTAACCTAAATAACCTTATAAATAAAGTTAATATAAAGCTAGCTACCTTTAGAGTAACTAATAAGGCTACTACTAATAAGCTTCTTAATATGTTCTAGAGATAAATTAGCTAAATCTAGTATATTATATATAATACTATTAGTTCTATAAATTTTTCTTTTAAAAGTTAAGCTATTTTTAAGCACCTTGTCTTTATAGGTAAAAACTTTATATTTAGTAAAGTCCCTTATTACTTTAGCTATATTAAGATAAATAAGTATAGTACTTTTTATCTTTATAGACCTTTTTAGCTAAAAGAAAACACTAGGCTCCTTAGCCTCTTCTAAGATCTAAGTGACCTAAACTAGGCTAATAATATAGAATAGGTATATAAATATATTAATTTATATTTAGTAAAGTATATATTATATTCTTAGTTATACTATTTAAATATATTAGCTAAGAAGACTAGTAAAATAGTACTATAATATAAGTAAACCCTAATAGTATTATTACTAAGATAATATCTTTAGTAATATTAAGTATATTACTAGTAAGCTAAGTAAACTTAAGAATATATTTAATAATAAAATAAACTAAGTAGTATACTACCACTAAATATATAGCTATAGTATAGTATATATAAAGTATAGCTTTAAAGATAATAATAGAACCTAAGGCTAATAGTACTTTTATAGTTTTAAGGCGCTATAAACTCTATATAGGTATATACAGTTTCCTAGTAGGCTCCTTTATGTTTATTAGGACTATAAAAGAATTAAATACTATAGCCTAGCTTTAGTTATTACTATATAGTATAATATAGATACTATATTCTTTTTTACTAACTTAGCTAGTTTATTAATAGTATACTATACTACTAACTATTCTATAAAGCTAAAGACTTTATTATTTAAGTAAATAACGCTAGTAAATATAGTCCTAGAGTAGGCTAGTAGCTAACATAATAGATAAGCTATAAAACCTAAGAGTAAAATAAAGAAGATAATATAAAAGAATAATAAATCTTAGTAGTTTTTTACTTATATAGTTAACTAGATATTTATAAGCTATAAATTATTAGTAGTAAAGGTCTATAGTAGCCTACTTAGGTACTAAAACTTATATAGTAATAAGAACTACTAGGTTAATATTTACTTTAACTTACTATACTAGGTAGTATTCTAGTGTTAAAGTAGCCTATAGTAGGCTATAGGTCTAGATATCTAGTTAAAGGCTAAGATAAAGACTATAGGCTTTAGTAATAATAGCTTTAGACTCTTAGCCCTAGAGGTATACTTATACTATAGCCTATTACTAAGGGACCTTTACTTTTATAAGTATTTATTTATAGTCTAGGTATAAGGTATAAGAAATAAAGGTAGACAAAATAATATAAGTTATATCTTATTTAAGAGTACTTTATAAGACTATAAATATAAATAATTTAGTTTAGGATTAGAAAAAAACCTATATTCTAAAATAATATTTTTAAAAACTAGCAAGGATATTATATATATATTTTATAAAAATAGAACAAAGGCGTTTTTATAGAAATAGAATAAGGGCGTTTTTATAGAAACAGAATAAAGGCGTTTTTATAGAAATAGAATAAGGGCGTTTTTATATAAACAGAATAACTAAGGGGTGCCTTTTATAGGTACCCTAGGTAGTATATAAGCAAAAGCAAGGCTAACCTCTTAGGCAAAGGTAAGGCTAACCTTTTAATTATAATACTCTCTTTACCTAGGCCTTTAGTAGTACCTTCTTTAAGCTATATTAAGATAAAAACAAAAATAACTTTATTTTTTATACTAAGTAGGCTACAAGAGTAAGTATATTATAAAGTAAATAAAGATCTATCTATATAATAGGCTTTATAAACCTTATTATCTTTTTTTTATTTTATCTTTAGTCTTTTTATTAATTTTATTTTTAGCTTTTTCTTTATTATAATCTTCTTTCTTATTTTATTCTTTAGCTAAAGTAGTAGGTACTCTTTACTTAGGTAAAAAAGAGGCTAAATTTATCCTTTACTAGTACTATAACTAAGAGAAAATTAATAAATATACCTAGGCTTAAGTACTATAGTTACTAAAAGATAAAACACTAATATTTACTATAGACTTAAAAACCTATTAACTAAGTATTAATAGTAAAGTAAGCTATAAAAGTAAGTATATTATAAAGTAAATAAAGATTTAGTTATATAGTTAGCCTTATAAAGCCTATAGTCTTATTCTTTATTTTATCTTTTATTTTTTCTTTTATCTTATTTTTAGTCTCTTCTTTAATCTTATTTTTATTTCTTCTTAACTTAATTTTATTTCTTATCTTATCTTCTAGCTAAAGTAGTAAATAGTACTCTTTATATAGGTAAAAAAACAACTAAATTTATTCTTTAGTAATACTATAACTAAGGGAGAATAAGGCAATAGGTAGTTAACTTAAACCCTAAGGCCTTATTAATATTAACTATACTATTAAGATTAAGGAAATCTAGCCTTAATAGTTAGTATAAGGAGGGCCTTTTATAGAGGCCCTAGGTAGTACACTATATATAGACAAGACTAAGGCTAACCTTTTAAGTAAAAGTAAAGTTAACCTTTTAACTATAATACCCTCTTTACTTAGGCCTTTAGTAGTACCTTCTTTAAGCTATATTAAGATAAAGATAAAAATAACTTTATCTTTTACACTAAGTAGGCTATAAGAGTAGCTATATTATAAAGTAAGTAAAGATTTATTTATATAGTAGGCTTTATAAAGCCTATAGTCTTTTCTTTTATCTTATCTTTAGTTTTTTCTTTAATTTTATCTTTAGTCTTTTCTTTAATTTACTTTTACTTTTTTCTTTAATATAGTTTTATTTCTTATTTTATCCTATAGCTAGAGTAGTAAGTACCCTTTATCTAGGTAAATAAGAGGCTAGATTTATCTTCTAGTAGTACTATAACTAAGGGAAAATAAATAAATATACTTATACTTAAGTACTATAATTACTAAAAGATAAAATATTAACACTTACTATAGACTTAAAAACCTATTAACTAAATATTAATAATAAAATAAGCTATAAGAGAGGGTATCTTATAATATAGATATTAATTAATTTATATAGTAGGCCTTACTAAGCCTATAATCTTTTCTTTAAACCTATTTTTAGCCTTTTATTTACTATAATCCTATTTCTTATCTTATTCTATAGCTAGAGTAGTAGGCACCCTTTGTCTAGTAAAAACGCTCTAGGTAAAAGTAAGGCTAACCTCTTAGGTAAACAAAGATAAAGCTAACTTCTTAACTAGAATACTCTCTTTCTATAGGCCTTTAGTAGTATCTCTTTTAAGCTATATTAAGATAAAAATAAAAATAACTTTATCTTTTATACTAAGTAGGCTATAATAGTAAGTATACTATAAAGTAAATAGTAATTTATTTTATATAGTAGGCCTTATAAAGCCTATAATCTTATTTTTTATTTCATCTTTAGTTTTTTCTTTAGTATAATCTTAATTCTTATTTTATTCTATAGCTAAAGTAGTAAGTACTCTTTATTTAGGTAAAAAAGAGGCTAAATTAATCTTCTAGTAGTATAGTAACTAAGGGAGAATAAGGGAATAGTCTATTAACTTAAACACTAAGGCCTCCTTAATACTAACTATACTATTAAGATTAAAGAATTCTAACCTTAAAGATTAGTAAAAGGAGAGCTATTTAAAGACGTTCTAGGTAATATATAAGTAAAAGCAAGGCTAGCCCCCTAGGTAAACAAAGGCAAAGCTAACCTTATAAATAGAATACCCTCTTTATCTAGGCCTTTAGTAGTACTTTCTCTAAGCCTTATAATAAGAATAAAAATAACTTTATTTTCTTTACTAAGTAAGCTATAAAAGTAAAATATATTATAAAGTAAATAAGGATTTATATATATAGTAGGCTTTACTAAGCCTACCATCTCTTATATAATCTTATCTTTAGTTTTTTCTTTAATAAAATATTGATTACTACTTTATCCTATAGAGAGACTAGTAAGTATAAAGAATAAATATATATAAGTAGGCTAATATTATTAAAACTTAAGAGTTATAATATTATCTTATTAGTATATAGTATTAATAGTATAAGTAAAAAGCCTAAGAGAAAAGGTTATTTAAGAGAGAAGTAAAGAAACCTATACACTAGAATTAATACCTTATAAAAAGAAAACTATATATATTTTTATATTAATATTACTAGCTAAGACCTATAACTTTAATATAGAAACCTATAGCCTTATTTAAGAAACCTATACACTAGAACTAGTATTCTATTATAAGAACACTATATATATTTCTATATAAATATTACTAGCTAAGATCTATAACTTTAATATAGAAACCTATAACTATAATATAGAAACCTATATACTAGAACTAGTATTCTATAATAAGAAAACTATTTTTATTTCTATATAAATATTACTAGCTAAGATCTATAACTTTAATATAAAAATCTATAACTATAATATAAAAACCTATACACTAGAACTAGTATCTTATAATAAGAACACTATATATATTTTTATATAAATATTACTAGCTAAGACTTATAACTATAATATAAAAACCTATAACTATAATATAAAAACCTATACACTAGAACTAGTATTTTATAATAGGAGTACTATTTATGTTTATATATAAATGTTACTAGGTAAGACCTATAACTTTAATATAAAAACTTATTACCTTTATTAAGTAAACTATAAACTAGAGATAATATCCTATAATAAGAACACTATATATATTTCTATATAAATACTACTAGCTATATATACTTGTATATAAACTTTACTAGACAAGACCTATAGCTTTAATATAGAAACCTATAACCTTTTTTAGGGAAACTATACACTAGAGCTAGTACCCTATAATAAGAATACTATATATATTTCTATATAAATACTACTAGGTAAGACCTATAGGCTATATTATAGATCCTATAGATATAATAAAAAGATATATTATTTGAAAGTAAAATATAATAGACTTAACACTAGAGCTATATTATATAGTATAACTATAACTATAGTAAAAAGGTTATTAAAAGAGGGCCTAGGTAACTATTTTCTTTATGGTCTTACTAGTCTTCTCTTCTAAGGTTATTTAACTTATTATCTTATTTTACTCTATATTATTAATACTTTAGAAGTTATATATAAAAAAAAGAAAAAAGAAAAGATACTAAATAATAATAAACTACACTTAACTTTTTCTACTTACTATATAGTATATACTTAGGGCTATATAGCTATATAGGGATTATATTTTTACCCTAGACCTATATAGTAAAATAGACTTTATTTAAGTATACTAGCTATAAATAAAAGTTATCTACTTGCCTTATTTAAAATATATCTATTTAGTATACTTCTTTTTTCTTAAGAATTTATTATAAAGTAAATTCTTATAAGCTAAGTAAGTTTTTAAATAATAAGTATATATTAGTCTACTTTATAGAATATCTTATATTATACTTATTCTAGATATAGCTTAATATAAAGCCTACTACCTATTTATTATAAGCACTATTTAATTAAGTTTATAAAGGCTTTCTGAAAAGACTTTATTTATCTTATAAAGTAATTAATATATAGGTAAAAAAAAGTTTCTTTTTAATATATCTAGCTTACTAGTTTTTAATATTTCTTAGGTTTACTTCCCAGAGGCTAAAAACTAGTAAGCTAGATATAGTAAAGCACTTAGTCTAGTAGTAGGATTTAAACCTATATAGTTTTAGTTTTAGTTTTATAGTTTTAGTAAAGTTTACTACTAGACTAAGTACCTAGAGTATTTATTATCTAGAAGAAGAGATCTAGCCTATAAGTATTATAGATTAGGTAAATAAGTAAGTAAATAAGTAAATAAGTAGATAAATAAGTAGGTAGGTAAATAAGTAAGTAAATAAGTAAGTAGGTAAATAGTAAAATAATAAGTAAATAGGTAAATAGTAAGTTAGTAGAATAATAGGATAATTGAATAGTAGAATAGCCTAGGTAAGGCTAAATAGGTAGGCCTTATATAGGCTATAAGGCCCTAAGAGGGGGTCTAGGTATTAACCTTATTATATTCCTAATATACTATATAATAGAAGTTTTTTATCCTCTAGTAACTAGCTATACCTTTTTTTAATTACACTATAAGTACTAAAGTAACCTAATATTATATAGTATATACTTATATATTAATATAATAAACTAGTATATATAACTAAATAGCTTTAGTTTATATATATAATATATACTACGCCCTAAGGTTATTTAAACACTCTATAAAGCTTATATCTTATAATATATATAGCCTATACTAGAAAGATATAGTATAGGTTATTATTATAACTACCTAAGGTTAAGATAGTCTAGGACCTTTTAGTTTAAGTATCTAGCTATACTTAGAATATCTAGTTTTTATAGGCCTTTAGTACTTTAATAAATAACTATATATAAACTAGTAATATTACTATTTTACTAGTCTATCTATACTAAAAAAATAATAAATAAGTGATTATTATAATATAAATAGTAAGGTGTTACTTAGCTTTTACGCTTAGTATACTAAGCTATTATAATAGAAAGGTCTAAGCCTAGAAGGATATTATTATTTAAATAACTATAAGAATAGTTATACTAGTTTAAGGCTAGAGTGTAATAAAGGGTAAAGGGGTAAAGGTGTTTTATATTTTCTAAGTAAGTGCCTTTACCTTTATAACCTAGGACCTTTACTCTATATAGTATACTAGGTATTTATTTCCATATAAATACTTTTATATAATAAATAAATATAGTAAGAAAGGGCAAGGCATCTAGGCTACCTAACAAAGGAAAAGAGGAATAGTAAAACATAGGAAAACCACCTACACTACTACAATATCTAATAATAATAATATATATATTAATTAATAGGCCTTATAATTCTTAGACCTAATCTATAAAAATACTAAAATAAAAGTATAAATTAATAAAGTAATTATAAAAAGAGTAAATTTTACTAAATAAATAAAAGTGTAGTAATAACTAGTAGTATATTTCTATATAGAGTATTAAGGCTAATAATAATAACTATATATAAATAATTATATCTCTCCCTAATCCCTTCTTAGGTCTATAAATCCTTTTTTTAATAGGTAAGTAGCCTTCCTATTATTCTATCCCTTATATTAACTACTATATAACTCTTAGGACTATACTACCTAACCCTATTATAGTTATCCCCTTAGACCTATTACTTTAACCTTAAGTAAAAGGTCTAACTAATTCTTAGACCTAAGAACTAGAGAAAGAACCTAAAGAAAAAAAAGAAAAAAAAAAGAAATAGTTTAGTGCTTATAGTAGTACTTAAGTTACTTTAGTAGCTTAGGACCTTTTTTTACCTTTGCCTTTATAATAATGTTACTATATTTAAGTTTATAACCTCTTATACTATAAGAAGTCTATAAAGTCTTCTTATTAACTTAGTCTTATTTAAGTCCCTAATATAGTTAGAATTAACCTTTCTAAGAGGGTAAATATAAAAAGTTATAATAATATATATAATTAAGGGTATTAGCTTTAGTCTATTTCTATTAGTTAATACACTAGTCTATAAAGAATTCTTAAGAGTAATAGTATATATCTAGGTTACCCTATAGAGCTAGATATAGTAGATAACAAGAGATAGTTAGGCTTTTATTAACTTTAAGGTTTTATACTTAAGCCTTAAGATTCTTATTATCTAGAAGACTAGGTAGTATATCTAATAATAAAAAATCCTTTTTATTATTCCTAGTTTAAGTCTATAAATTATTAACTAGACTTACTTAACCTATTTATACTACTATAGGCGCTATTAGAAAAAAAAGGTTCTTATAAAAGTTATCTTTTAAGTGTATAATAATATATAGAAGAAAGTTTCTATATATATTATTATACTTATAAAAGTCCTCTAAAATAATAGATATAACTTATAAAGTAATAAGGACCTATCTAGGTTTTATATAGTTCTTATTAAATTAACCTATCTCTAAGAACTTAGGAGATAATATACCTAGGTAAAAAAGGTTCTAGTCTACTCTACTATCTAGAGACTATAAGTAAAGCTATTATCTTATTACTATATATTAACTATATATACACTTAATTTAATAATACTAAGAAGGTCTATAAGTATATCTAAATAGTAATACTACTACTAAAGTAATTTAATTATATCTATAAATAATAAATTATAAATAAAGTCTAACTAGAATCTATAAAATAAACCTTACTATTAGTCTAATTAACTAAGAGTAAAGCCTAGTGCTACCCTTTATAGTTAAAAAGAAAGATAAAGATATTAGTATTTATAATATCCTTAATATCCCTCTTTATAATATTAATAGTATTAGGCGTAATAGTATAACTAGGTGTCTAACTAATACTTATAAACAGTATATACTAGGATCCTTTTATACTATAAGCTCTAAATTTAATTAAGGTAATAATTTCTTTATTATTAAAGGGTTCTTTTCTTTATAAAGTACTAGTAGTATTATATAGATTTAAGGAATATTAAACTATATTCTAATTAATAGTGTTATCTATATATATTTATTATTCTATTAGTCTAAATTAGGCCTAAAGATAATAGTATAATTTATTTATAGCTTTATCTTCTAGAGGTAAATACTATTTAGTAATAAAGACTAGGTTAAACTAATAAAGAAATAGAGTAGTATACTCTTTTACTAGTAAATACTTATTAATACTATTAGCTTTAGTATAGTAGTAAGCCTATAATTAAAAAGAGTAAAATATAGTAACTCTATAGCTAATATAGATCTATCTTTTTAAGTTCTAGTATTTAGTAGTTACTATAGGATTAAGTCTACTAATTACCTTCTGCCTATAGTCTATAAATAATAGGCTTACTATAGGTTAGGTTTTAAATTATAGGTATTTAGCCTTAATAAATTAGTTACTATATAATAAAGTAGTTACCTATAGTTAAATAAGTAATTTAGGAATTCCTATTAGTGTTAATAAAGAGGTAATTTACTATAAGATATTAATCTTTATCTTATTCTTAGACCTAGTTACTATAGTAGGCTATATTTATACCTTTAGAGTCTTTATAGTTAATATAAAGATACTAGTAAAAGTTAGGCCTTATAGGCTTACTATTTATTATTAAAGATTTATTATAACTAAATTATATAGGCTATCTTTATACTTCTTAATTAGACTATTAGTAGTTTATCTAAATCTAGGTTAAATCTATTAGTATTAGCTTATTTATAAAGTTTATAGATAATCTATTTAACTAGGTAGTCTTTACTATAATAGTTAAGAAGATATTAGCTAAAGGCTTCCTATATATAAGAATCCTTTTACCTAATTAAGAAACTTAATACTAATAGCTAGGTAAAGACATTAATAGACCTAAGGTAAATAATAGTTAATTAGTATAGTATAATTTCTTAGTATAAAAGAAACCTTTATATAAGCCTAGCTATACTAACTAAAAGTGTTTTTATTTTATCTTTAGCTTTACTCTTGTTTTACTAATTATTATAAAACTATATTTAACCTATATACTAGTTAATTATTAGACTTAAATAGATTATTAATAGTTATAAAAGTAAATAAGTAGAAAACTATAAAAGGTAAGTTATAGTATAAGAATCCTATAAGATAAGTCTTTACTATGTTTTTATAAAAGCTATTACTACTAATAATAGGCTATACTACTAATAATTATATTATTATAAAGTAGTATTAAGGTATAGTAACCTAGTGTAAATATTATTACTATTAGGTAACACTTTAGCTTCTAGGGTCCTAATAAGATTATAAAGACTAGTAATAAATAGTTACTATATTTCCTTATAATACTAAGATCTAATTCCCTTAAGATAAGTATTTAATTATAGACTAACTTTTCTTTATTATTAAGTTATTTATACTTATTTACTTACTAGGCTAATAAGTAAAGGTACCTCTAGGTTAGCTTACTAAGGCTATAGATTTATTCTTTACTTTATCTTAAGTATATTACCTTATAGCTACTATTATAATAGAACTTACTTTAGGTTACCTTCTTTAGGAGGAAATTAATAGTAAGTTTAGATTTACTAGGTAGTGTCTCCTTTTAAAGTTAGTTAAGCTTTCTTTACCTAACTTATAGTTATAGAGGACTAATTTATTCTCTATAGTTATAGTTACTTAAAAGGTCTATTAGTAGGTTAGTAGTTATAGATATAATTCTTAGACCTAAGCAAAGTAAAAGTATTAAATATTATTAAATAAAGAGGTTAAAGGAGATATATACTCTCTAAAAATAAGAAATAAGGTATAAAGCTCTTAGTAAAAATAAAGTAAAAGTAAAAAAAAAGGTCTATATATTATAAAAGGATATAAAAGAAAAAGAAGAATCTACTTTCTAATTAACCTTCCTTAAGTAAAAGAAAATAGAATAAAGGTAATAAAAAACAAAGGTAAAGCCTTCTATAAAGTAAAATAAATAAAAAGTAAAGTAAATAAGAGTAAAAAGAATAGTCTAGTGCCTCTTTTTAGCTCTAGTTAACTTTACCTTTGTTTTCTTTACTATTAATAATAAAATAAATAAAAAGCATAAAGATTAATATCTTCTCTTAAATTAACCTAATAGTAATAAATCTTTCTTATTTACTACTATTACTATTACTATTATTAACTTCTTTTTCTCTTTTTATCCTATAGTATCTTTATACTATAGATAACTTCTAATTCCTTATTAGTAGTATTAAGAACACTAATTAACCTTATACTTAAGATCTTTTACCTATAGAGTACTATAGCTTCTTAGTTTAAATAAAGGTATAATACTGTCTACTAAGCTTAATAACTTACTAAAGTATATATTATTTAATAATAATTAACTTTAGGTCTATAAATTACCTCTAGAAGGTTATTAAGTAGTTACTAACTATTATAGGCTACTATAAGTCTTACTTAGTTACTCTTACTATCCCTTAGAATAAATATTTTAAAGTTACCTTTATCTATAGTTATAGTCTAATAAATTACTAGCTATTATACCTAAACTTCTAGTATATTATCCTTAGTCTAAAGGACTTTAAGCTTATTATTAAAAGACATAAGGATCTAGAAACCTTTTTACTATATATTTATTATTATAGTTTACTATAATTAATAGATATAGATAAGCAAGGTGTTTAAGTATATAACTACTATATATAGCTTCTTTATATAAGATATAAGAAAAAACACTATACCTTATAGCTATTATAAAGAGTAAGTGTATATAACTAGAAATAATAAGACTAAGGCTTAGGTATATAACCTATACTTTAAATATATATCTCTTCTAGTACCCTTATACTAACTATTTTTATTATAAAACCTAAAGTTAATACTTTTATAATATTAAGAGTATTTAGTAATAATATAGATATAGTGTTAAGACTAAAGAAAAAAAGAAAAAGTAGTAAATTTAATAGGCTTCTTATCCTATAGTTAAGAATCCCTAGACTATTACTATATATAGGTTAACCTCTTTAGCTTTAACTTACTTATAAGAAATATACTACCTAGGCTAATAAGTTTTACCCTAGAGCCTCCTTTTACTATACTTACTATATCTTTACTTATAGACGCCTCTATAATTTATAGTAAGTAGATTATAAGCTCTCTTAGCTTACCTAGAGAAATAAAGTATATTACTAATAAAATAATTATAAAAATAAAAATAAGGTTTATAAGAAAATAATAGAAATAATATAACTTCTAAGAAATATAAAGTAGTTTAGGTCTAAGAATAAAGAAAAGTAGCTTATTATAATAAAAGAAATCCTATATTATCTAGTTCTTTTATCTAGATATACTTTTACCTTTTTTAGGATCTATTTATAGTAGTATAACTTTAAATACTTAACTTTTAATCCTATTATAAGCCTATTATAGGTCTACTAAGTACTACTATAACCTTATTATAAGGAGTTAAATAAATTATCTTATTATTAGCTTTAGGTAAAAGAGGTTCTCTTTTTCTTCTCTATAACTTTATCTTTATTACCTTTTAACTAACTAAACACTAAAAGAGTTTTATAATATTTTCTTCTAAATTAGATCTAAGAATCCTTTTTAATAGGCTTCTAGTACCCTTTAGGGGCTTTAATAAACTTTTATAACTAGTTACCTCTATATATTTTCTAATAATCTTGTCCTTAGATAATATTACTAGATAGTATAAAGGTATATTAGTGCCCTTAAGTAAATATAAAAAGGTCTTTACTATTAGTAATTAAGCTTCTTAATAGTAGACTTATTAATAGATCCTTTAATATTAAATACTAAGACTATATTACTAACTTCTAATTAGCTATTATACTATATTCTCTTATATTAGTTATTATAATATTTAGCTACTTTTTATACTATACTATAATAACTTTCTAGGCTTCTTATAGTCCTTGTCTAGTTATAAAATACCCTTAGTTATATCTATATCTCTTAGTCCTTATTTATAATAGATAACTAATCTAAAACCCTCTATATTAGTTTAATATCTTAATTAGTATAATAGGTTTATATCTATATATTAAGTAAAAAGACTAAAGCTAGTTAATATATAAACACTAGTTTAATCTATAAATAAGGCAGTAGGTAAGTAAAGGTAAAGATTAAGTTATATACCTTTATAAAAGTTAATAGTGTATAGGTAATTAGTTAGTAGCTAGTCTTAATAGCTTTATTTACCCTTAGGTTATATAAAGATACTAACCTCTCCTTATACTATATTTCTTATTAAAGGTAATAATATACTCCTTATTCTTAGGTCTACTATTAATAATAAGCTTACTATAGAGACTATAATAGTAAATAATCTCTTCTTATATAAACTTAGTAACCTCCTTAGATATTACTCTCTTTAACTATTAGGCTTTAGGCTATCCTAAGAATAGATCTCTACTTTTAATAAGGTAATACTAGTTAACCCTCTATATATTAAGTAATATCCTTATAAAAGTAAACCCTTTAGCTTATATATATCTACTAGTTATTAATTTATTTACTTACTATAATTAGTAGTCTAGGTAGCTTTAGATAGCTTTAGTAACCTTATTATATAAGCTATCCTAGATATATTAATTAGCTAGCCTTTAGGCTATAGATTCTTGTCCCTATAACTACTTTCTTATATACTACTTTAATTAGGATTACTACTACTTTAGGTTATCTACTACTTATTATAGCGTTAGTTTAAATAGCATAGGCCTTATAAATAATAGTTAGTTATATAGATAAATATAAAGCCTTAATCTTAAAAGCCTTATATTATATAAGTTAAATTCCTAGAGGTTATTACTATATTAATAAATAGTATATAATCTATTAGACTTTATTAAATAGATCTAAGAATTATCTAAAATAGAGGATAAAATAAAAAGTAATTAATCTAGTAATTTATTATTAGTATTATAAACCTCTCTAGTTACTTAGTGTTACTAATTAATTACCTTATTAAAGAAAGTAATAGCTTTAGTTTAGTAAAGAAGATCTATAAATTAATCTAGTTATCTATTTCTCTTTAGTAGCCTTATTAATAGTGTCTAAAGGTCCTTATAGTTTTTATAATAATCTATTAGTAGTAGTGTTCTATAACCCTCTAATATAATAAACTTTAAAGTTAAATATATAGATCTAAGTAATCTATTAGATTACTAGGCTCTAGGTATATTACTAGTAGTACTATTAAGTTAGGCTATAAGGGTTTAGGGTCTATTTTTAATAAGAAGTTTATCTATATAGGTAGTTATAGACTCTCTTTAAGGCTTTAAGAACCTATAGAGCTCTTTTTACTAGTATTATAGGTTAGCTTTACACTAGCCTATATACTACTTTTAAACCTTACTACTACTCTTTTATTACCTATAAATTAGCTAAGGACTTCTCTTTATCCTTTAGTACTAGTATTTACTATAAGTATACTTATTACCTTTTTTACTATAGTTAATTAAGATAAGACTAGGGCTATTATTAACTTTTCTTAAGAGTATTTATTACTTACTACTAGTTAAGTCCTTAGTTAAAGTATATATTCTTCTAGAGTATTATTATAAAAGGCTTTACTATTATTAAAAGTTATAGACCTAAATCTAGTAAAAGGATATAATACCTAGAAAAGACCTAACGTTAGTAGTACTTAAATAAGTAAGCTATTTATAGATCTTAATAATCTTCTTTTAGTCTAGGTAGTAACTAGAAGTACTATAAATATAACCTATAATTACTACTATAGTTTAAGCCTATTTAGACTTAACTACTACTACTATATAACCTATAAGCTTAAGGTTAACTAGAACCTTATTAATATTAACTAAATACTTAAAAATAAATCTATAAATACCTAGGTATATTAAGAGCTCTTATTATTATACCTAGAAGTTAGTCCTTAAATTATAATATTATCTAAGAAGGCTTTATAATATATTAGGATAAGGTTATAGAGAATCTATATTATAATATATATAAATTAGGTAACTAAGTTTATAGCTCTATTAGTAAAGTATAATACCTTAAGAGGCTAAGAGAGGTAGTAAATATAGTAAGATCCTTACTTTTAATAGCTAGAGGGACTTAGTTATATCTAGAGAAAATATTAATAAGTAAAAGTAACTAGTATATAGTAAAGTCCTTTAAAAAATTATCTATAGTTAAAGAAGCCTTTATTATATAATATTATACTATTAACCTTAGTTACTAAATTAATTAATTATATCTTCTTATTTTCTTATAGACTAAAAGAAAAGGTTATAATATATAGTGTAGCTTTACTTAAGTGTTCCCTCTTAAGGTAATCCTTTAGGATCTTAATAACCTCTCCTCTAAGGCTTATAAGATAAGAATACTTCTTTTTTACTAGGCCTTATAAGTACTATCTTAATAACTTATAGAGGGTAACTAAAGGATAAATAGATCTATAGTGCTTAAATTCTATATAAAAGCTTTTTCTTTAGCTATTAGATCTTACTAGTAAGGTCTTCTCCTTAGGAAGTAAGTAGTTAACTATTACTAGTATTACTTTAAGTCTTTCTTTATTAACTAAGAACCTTTCTTAATATTTAAAAACTTTAGTATAATTAGGTCTATAAATAGGCTATTAAAGTTAGGCTAAAGGTTTATTTTTACTTTTTCCTAGGCCTTAAGTTTCTATTTAAGGTTACCTTTAGGTATTAATTTATCTAATAGTATTATTAAATAGGCTTTATATATATATATACTTAGTAAAACGTAGGGTAAATTAACTTCTTATTAGGTAACTTAACAGGTCTACTTTACTATTGTTGTATAAAGCAGTTATATACTACTTAAGTATAACTTAAGTTATTCTAGCTAACGAAAAGTATAATCCCCTCTTGGCTTAACTAAGGGCTAAATAACTAGTCTATGCCCTTTAACCTTAAATTATAAACTATTTATAGTTAACTAACTAGGTGTTATATAATTATTAGTATTAATATTCTAATACTTACCTTTCTTCTTTTATAATTATATACGCCCTTGCGTTAACTAATTAGATAGTCCTAATTAGTTCCTATAATAACTTTACTTTTAGTAGCCTACTATTATATATAAAGTTATCTAAATAAAAATAAACTCTAAATATACCTTTTCTAAGAGTAAATATAAGGTAATACTTACTAAGCTAATTAAATCTATTCTTTTATATATACCTTACTATTTAGTTGTTTTTAAATAGTTGCTTACTTATATAACAAGTGTTTACTTTACCTTTACTTCTTTTTTACCTTATATTTATACGCCTTTCTTCCTTTTACATAATTAGTAGCCTTAACTCCTCCTATATAAATACTTTCTACCTTTTACCTTCTTTTCTTCTTTTTTTTTTTCTTCCTTATACTTTTTAATAATAATAAATAATATATAAAACTTTACTAGTATAGTAACCTTACTACTTCCTCTTCTTTATCTCTCTTGTATATTAATTAATTAATAACTCCTTTTTCTCTTTTTTAACTTGTTTATTATCTATTACTTTATATATATCTTCTTTTTCTTATTATTATTAACTTTACTAATTTATAATAGATCCTTCCTATATATTATAATAGCCTAGCTTAGACCTTAGCCTTTAGTTATTAGTTCCCTTAGGGTTTAATAGGACTAGAATAGTGTAACCTAGCTTTATATCCTAATAGGTAACGCCTAAAACTACGCTTTTCTCCTAGCTTTTACTATTAATATATAAGGTTCTTTTTCCTTATTATAGTTTATATATACTAACTTTTATTAAACTTTAAGATAAAGAATAAAGGTTATTAATATACCTTTATATAATATTACTATTTATCTTAATATTAATACTTTTCTAAGAGTTTATTACTAAAGTAATTTAATATAAAGGCTACTTTTATATAATACTTATTTAGTCTTATAGCTAACTTATATAGGCCTACCTCTAAAAGTATTTAAATAATATACTTTACTACTTTACTAACTACTATTACCTAAATAACTATTAAGAAAGTATATAGTAAGTATATCTAGATAAGCTAT